>NC_048299.1:162928805-162991568 GCF_013100865.1 Trachemys scripta elegans
GGACCCAACCACATCAGCCACACCATCAGGGGCTCATTCACCTGCACATCCACTAATGTTATATATGCCATCATGTGCCAGCAATGCCCCTCTGCCATGTACATTGGCCAAACCGGACAGTCCGTCCGCAAAAGAATAAATGGACACAAATCTGACATCAGGAATGGTAACATACATAAGCCAGTAAGTGAACACTTCAATCTCCCTGGTCATTCTATTACAGATTTAAAAGTCACTATCATTGAACAAAACAACTTCAGAAACAGACTTCCAAGAGAAACAGCAGAACTAAAATTCATTTGCAAATTCAACACAATTAATCTGGGCTTGAATAGGGACTGGGAGTGGCTAGCTCATTACAGAAGCAACTTTTCCTCTCCTGGAATTGACACCTCCTCATCTATTATTGGGAGTGGACTACATCCATCCTGATTGAATTGTCCCTGTCAACACTGGTTCTCCACTTGCGAAGTAACTCCTTGCTCTCCATGTGTCAGTATATAATGCCTGCATCTGTAACTTTCACTCTATGGCCTTGGCTACACTCGCGGATTCACAGCGCTGCCGCGGCAGCGCTGTGAAGCGCGAGTGTAGTCGCACCGCCAACGCTGCGAGAGCTCTCTCACAGCACTGCAAGTACTCCACCTCTCCGAGGAGAATAGCTTGCAGCGCTGCGAGAGAGCGTGCAGCGCTGCAGGCGCTGATTACACTGGCGCTTTACAGTGCTGCACTCGCTGCGCTCGGGGCGGGGAGGGGTTCACACCCCTGAGAGCAGCAAGTGCAGCACTGTGAATTGCCAGTGTAGCCAAGGCCTATGCATCCGAAGAAGTGAGGTTTTTACCCACGAAAGCTTATGTCCAAAAAGCTGAATGGGCATGAATGCTAAGATCTCACAAGAAATTTTTTGGTGGCCTCAGAGTGTGGCCACCAACACTTGTGGTGGCCACTCTGACAATTTTTCCTAAAATACTTAATTAACTTTAGGAAAAACAAATAAATACACACATGCACATGTCCAAATCATAATTTATTTATGTAGGTTTTTATTGCAGACTCAATAATAAAAATAATGTACAATTGTCTCTATTCTTTACTGGACCTAACCAGAATAGAAACAAATATGGTGTTTTGCACGTTCTTGTCTTTTTGTTGTTGTTGTTTCTTTTGCTTTTTTGGTTACTTTTTTAAAGACTTGCTAACTAGTAAGTCTGTTTCTGTGAAAAGAGATATTTGTATGTTCGTTAACACTGCTTTGCTCCCCCTCTCCCCACAATCACTGTCCAGGAGGCTGTGGCCCCACGAAAAGCCCTGGTGGCTGCATGCCAACTATCCTCCTGTTCTTAAAGGTAGTCATTCCAGAACAGTGCTTGGACATCAAAAGGCAGGTTTGTAAAAATCTAATTGCTACCCTCCATATTATATTTGTCTGTGACTAGAGGATTTCAATCTACATGGCCATAGGTGGGCAAACTAAGTGTCCGGCCCATCAGACCGTTTAATCCGGCCCTCATGCTCCCACTGGGGAGTGAGGGTTGGGGGCTTGCCCTGCTCCATGCCTGCTGTGGCTCCACGCGGCTCCCAGGAGTAGCGACATGTCCCCCCTCTGGCTCCTAGGCATTGGGGCAGCCAGGGGGCTCTGCACGCTGCCCCTGCCCCAACCGGTGGCTCTGCAGCTCCCATTGGCCGGGAACCATGACCAATGGGAGCTGCAGGGGCGGCGCCTGCGGATGGGCTAATGTGCAGAGCCACCTGGCTGCGCCTCCGCATAGGAGCTGGAGTGGGGACATGCTGCTACTTCTGGGAGCTGCTTGAGGTAGGCGCTGCCCAGAGCCTGCACCTGTGAGTCACCCCCCCCCGTGCCCCAACCTCTTGCCCCAGCCCCGATCCCCCTCCCACCCTATGAACATCTCGGTCACAGCCCAGAGAACCGTCCTGCACCGCAAACTCCTCATCCCCAGCACCTGCACCCCCAGCCAGAGCCCTCACCCCGTCCTGGACCCCAATCCCCAATTTCGTGAGCCTTCATGGCCCACAATGCAATTTCCATACCCAGATGTGGCCCTCAGGCCATAGGTGCTAACAGTTTAGGAAGAAGAGAGAAAAATATGAGGGTTAACTGTTTACTGTCATGTTTATGTCCTTTTCAATGCAGTTGTAGGTATAATACATTATCACTCCAGGTCTATTCTCTTTTAAATCACTTATAGGAGATATTAACGTTAAACAGGGATAAGCACCCTTGTTATTTGAGGAATACAAACCACATGCACAACTGGAGATTTAAAACCCACCCCTCCCCCGCTATTTTTCTTATAGACATATTTTTTAAATTTAGTTAAAAAAACAAAAAGCTGGCAAATCAAAGAAAAACTGTAAAAATTATTTTGTATAAAACTGACTTCCTTGCAGCACCCTTTTAGACAAAAGTCCCAATTGGATTACAAGACACTTTACATTTCAGGATGGGCTGTACTAAAGTGTACACTAAATTGTTTTATTTGCTTATCAGTTCAGTTCATGGGTGAGTTATCCTGTACCTAAGCCCAGCTATCATTAATAGGGGTCAGGCATGCTAATCCCCTGAACATCAATGGGAGAAAAAATGCCCCCTAAGAATTGATACTAATAATATTTCACATATACAGAATACTTTCCATCTTCATAGCATTTTACAAATATAAAGGAGTGAATCTTCATAACATCCTGTGCAGCAGGTATACACAGTATTATCATCTCCATTTTACTAATGGATTATGTTTCAGAATTGTCTGATGATTTTGCTGAAGTAAGGGTTGGAGAGAAAAACGTTTTTTTGTCACAGCATGTTGGAACAAAGCTCTCATGAGGTGTTCTGAGGGAGTGGCAGGGAGGGTCTGTCAAGAGATCACTAGACTGGAAAGCTGAGTAAATAAATGAGCAAACAGTTATAAGGTTACTTCTTACATGCAATGAAAAATACCCCATCTACCACTTTATTAAATAAACCTATATACCTCTTGTGTTTATCTGTTGACTATTAGTTCCCAATGAAACATTAGCTCATGCTCTTGAAAAAACTCCAGGGAGGAGTGCTCAATGGCTATGTATTAAGCCTATCAGCTACCTCAAACACATCATTTGGTAAGTGATGACAAAGTGAAAGTGGAAAAAAAACATAATTGTAAAATAACTTTGGGGTGAAGAGGGTGTGTGCCACTGTACATTTGAAAAATATGGTAGAACTCTTTCTAAAATGAAAACTTTTGGGCTATTAAAGGTGGGAAAATTACCTGGAAAAAAGACTCATCAGAATATGACAACAAATTATAATTCCAGTCTATGCGAAGTTTTAGATTTTATGTTTAAAATGGTTTCACATGACATTTCCACTCCTCCAGTGCCACCCAGTTTCTTTCAAATTGTGTTTTTTTTCCTTGTTAAAGGAGTTAAATATGAGCTCTCGAATTCATTTGTAGTGGTGTTGTAGCCATGTTAGTTCCAGGATATGAGCGAGAGAGAGCGAGAGGGTAGATGAGGCAATATCTTTTATTGGACCAACCTCTGTTGGTGGAAGGCACAAGCTTTCAAACTTCACAAAGCTCTTCTTCAGGTTGGGGGAAAGGAAACCAGAGTGTCTGAGCTAAATACAAGTTGGGATATATTGTTAAGCATGAGGGGGCTGTCCCAACTTGTATGTATCTCAGACACACTGGTTTCCTTCCCCAGACTTGAAGAAAAGCTCTGTGCAGCTCAAAAGCTTGTGCCTTCCATCAACAGAGGTTGGTCCAATAAAAGATATTATCTCATCTACCTGTGGTAGTTGTAGAAGGTGGTGGAACCAACCATTCAGTCAACAGAGTGAGAAAATTTGCTAAGAAAGAGCCAGCAAGTTTTAGTTGGTGTCCCCTGCAAAGATCAAGTAAAGATTTCATGCTAGTTTCTCTTGCTTTTTCCCTTCTCCCTGACAGAGCAACATTTAAGGCTATTCAAACCCTGCTCCTGAAACCACATATTGTTAATATGAAGGTGCCAGAATTTCACTGCCGTGCTAGCACTAGCACTCATATAATGGAAGCTCTGCATAGGAGGGGGCGTGGGATATTCTACCTAACCCATGTGATATCAGCACTAGTGTCATATGATTACATCTGTAGATTCACAGGCACCATAATCCCAGTACAGCCTGTTGGTATCATAGTAATTGCAAACATAGTAAATTCCTCATTATTATTAAATGTATGCTAAATAACTTATGTATTGATTCTGCTAACTTTAGAGGGTTTTGCCAGGGTTTTGTAGTGGATGTGAGTTTTGCTGTTGATTTCAATGGAATCAAGATATGGTGCATGGAGCCTCCCATCCTGAAAGCTTCCAAACTCCTTCAAAATGGACCACATTCTATAGTCTTTGGGAGTTTTGCCTTAATAAAGACTACAAAATTTGGCCTTGGATCACTTGTTCACTCTCTGAGTGGAACCCAGTACCTTCTGCCTGCAGCAGGCAAGACTATATTCTAATTTCGCAATAATTTCTCCAATGGAAACTGCAAATAGATATGTAATGATATTATACTGGCTAGATCACCAAGTTTACTATGGAGATTGTACATTTTAGTACAGGGGTGCAGTTGTCTTTAATTTATGATAATGCATTAAGTGTTTGCTATGTTTTTCCATACATACAGAGCAAATGTATTTGCTGTCAGAATGCCTTTTATTTTACATTAGGAAAAACAAGAAAAGAAGCAGAGCTTTGAGAGAGCATGACTATGCTTATGTGTTTGTGGGTGCTGCAACAAATCTGAGAGCAAAATGACTGTTGTCGTCACACAAGGGGAAAACAAAGCAAAGGTTCCATAACTTTGTACAGCATATTTGACTGGCAGGACCTTTTAATTAGCTTCTTTAAATACACGGCTTCCTTTTTCTCTGTTATGAAGTCATCTGTTATTGCAAAGTGAAAACACTTTGCATTTCAATCTCTGGATAAGTGATGGAAAACAAATCCCTTGTCACTTTATGGAATTCAACAGGATTTCATTTGGAGGGTTTGGGTTCAAAGAGCCTCTTTGGGAGCAAGTATTGCTAATTAGGAGTTCACAGTGTAGGCTGTTAACCAGAGCAATGTGAAAAATGAAATGAGAAACGGCAGCTTCATAATGTTCATCTCAGCTTTCAAATTCCGATTGTGTCTGAGTACATATAACATTTGAAGTGAATGGAAAGAAGTTCTCCTTTTTCCTATTCCTTCCCTTTAGACCAGTGGTTCTCAAGCTTTTGTACTGGTGACCCCTTTCACATAGCAAGCCTCTGAGTGCGACCCCCCCTTATAAATAAAAACACTTTTAAATATGTTTAACACCATTATAAATGCAGGAGGCAAAGCAGGGTTTGAAGTGGAGGCTGACAGCTCACGGCCCCCCATGTAATAACCCCGCGACCCGCTGACCCCCAGTTTGAGAACCCCTGCTTTAGACAACTCTAAATGTCAGAGTTTCAAGTCTGAAAATAGACTTTAATAATTATTTTTAGTAATCATTTTTTCTATTGCAATAGCACCCAATGGTCCCTGTACATATGGCCACATTGTGCTATTAAGGTACTAACCTGTACTGGAGGTGATGTGGAGCTCTACTGCCTCAAAAGAAGCTTAGCCATTGTACCACAGAAATACATGATGCATCCAGGAGCTCCTGGGAAGCACAGGTGCATAGCATATGCGCCCTTCTGCGGGCAGCTAGATCTGCTGGTCATTGCAAAGGTGTGGGAGAAAGGGACCCAGGCTTTGCCTCCTGGGTATCTAGTGTCCCAGTGGGCAGTGCAGTCCTTGCATTCACAAGAGCATAGTATGTGGTTTCAGTAAACCCTTATGCTAGAGGTGCAAGAAGAGGTGTGCAACTGGTTCTCTCCCCTCTGTACCTGCACAGAGACCAGTCTCAATCTGGCCATGTGCTTTTTAAGAAGAAAGTCAAATGCACACAGGGGCCAATCTAAAATAGTAAAACATTACTTGGGAGCTAAAAAAAGGAAAGGATTTAAAGTGGCCTTGAGCACACATGTAATTTGCTTATTTTTCTGTCATTTTCCCAAGTGGCATGAGTTTACGTGTATCCTGGAGCACTGGTTTTGGTGAGCAGATCGTTTAATTGCTCATTCACTCCTATTTTCTACCTTTCAGACTCTTCCCCCCACTCCAGTGCTCTTGTAATCTGAAGGCAACATCCAAAGACTGCTGCTGCCTGCTAGAGCATGTTGTCATTTATGAGAGGTGTGCAAGCAACAGCAGCACCAGTCTGAATCATTATTTTCCTACTATGTGTGAGTTGCCAAGAAGGATGATTAAGGGAAAAAGAAAAAAAAGAGAGAGAGAGTCTATGCACAAATTAAGATTGGGAAAGTGGGAGTGGCATTACTTGTCAGGTGAGTTAATAGATTCTTTCTGCTCTGTGGGGTGGCACCACAAACACTTATTTCTTTCTGCTGTGCCGATTTAATTTTTGTCTCTTCATTTATCAGGATTATTGCCTAGCAAGGTAAGTGCAGATCAAAATTGTTTACTCACCTCTAACTAATATCCATTGTAAAATATCAGCAAGTGGGATAGAAAGGCTGATAAGAAAAAAATTAATATTTTAAACTGCTGCACGTATTTCTTTTGTTTCATTCAGTAGAACTTTTCAGTTCCATCCAAAGCCAATTGCTTTTCCTAAATTACTTTCCTCTCCACGGAAACGGTGTTTCGTAAATAGTGAATAAGATCAGGCAGCCGTGGTTGTAAAGAGTAGGAATGATTAAAATCTTCATACTTCCTGTTGTAGAAATTACTGTCCCTGTGTTACAACAGACTGATTGTGTCAAGGCACCCTTCATGTGTGTTTTAGGATTTAGACTATTAGATTGTTGTAAGAGCCTCTGCTGCAGAAGGAATTTTCCTGTCAGTTTCTATATGGGTGTGTACACTCTGCTCTGCTTTCTGTGTACTATGACTAATCCTGACTAGGTTGCGCTGTGGGGCTGGGATGTTAACCTAATAATCATTTTGATTTTCAACCAGGCTGTTTAGTCTCCTTAATTCACTCCTTATATACTAGGCACAGTATATTTTTTGGTTCAATTTGTCTCCTTTTCCCAAAGTTTCTTTCTCTTTCATATCCTCTGACACAGGACCTTATCCTTCTTCCAATAAAATCAATGTAAAACTCTTTGCTCACACTGAAGTCAACAGAGCAGGCCTGTGCTTTGCACAATTTAAAGAAATTACAGTTCAGAGGAGATCATATCTTTCACATGTTGTCCTTTATACATCACTGGATGATCTGCCAATAGGAGAACCAGTCTTATTTTCTTCTTCTTCTGAAAAGGACACACAAAAGCCTTCTAGTTCTTTTATACCTTTCTTCCTTAATATAAACCGGTTAAGGGTTGAACTGAGCTCATTTTCGTTTTAAAGGTCAATGTCCTACATGTCAAGCATGGACATGGGAGGTTGACACTATGTACTCTGCTCAGTGAAAACTTCCATTCCGTTTCAGTCTTGAAGTGAACATATTGGTCAGATTGACAGCTCCAGAAATTCAAGTCCAATCATTATTCCCAGGATTGTGTAGATAGCAGCAACACAGGGTTCCACCCACTGCCCACACAAGGGTGCCCCATGCTTCTTTTGGGGGACTGCGTCTCAGATAGATGGTCCTTCTCCATGGCTGATTTAACTGCTTCTCCTCTACTTAGATGGCCAAAAAGTATGTCTATTTGGTAGTTCTTGTATTGTAGTTTACTGTCTTATAGAAACTGGCCTGAGACCAAAGTCATTTCCCACAGAGCACTTTCACAACATTGCTTATTGCTGAGTCTGATTCAGCTGGATTCAAAACAGGAGATGCAGAGATTAAGAGCTTCCTACCATCCAGGTCTCAACACGAATATCAATATTCTCCTGATTATTATCTATTGTAATGGGGTATGCTACGGGTAGGTCTCTGATTAGGTTTGCTTTTCCTTTACTACCTGAAGATTTTTGTTGCATTCAGCAATGAAATTAAAACTACGTATTGCACCGAGAAACTTCTTTCAGTCAGGAGTCCTCAAACTTGTTCTAAAACCTTCCAGCTATTTTTGGTATTTGAAGCTTTTCTATAATGTCTTGTCCTTCCATTTTTTAAAAAAAAATCAAATGCAGGGTCACAAGCTGACTGTGCTTAAAAGAGGCCATTATGCCTTGGGCAGCTGTACAAGTGCTGACCTATTATTTCTGTAGGGTGTGGAAGGAAGGATGCAGCAGGAGTCTATGCTGCAGTTTTTAAAATCCCGATTCAATTTTTTCTTGACTCCTCCCTGTGATTAATGGCTCAACAGCTGGGGCTCTCTATAGTTTGCTTCTTTTAGAAATGTACCAGTGTAGTCTTTCTAGGTCTGCTAATGGGCCTAGTAGATGTCCCAAACGTCCTCTCTTTAGCTATTCCTGTTCCCAAGGCTTTAAATGGCAGGGAAATGAGGGACATGGCCCAAGGTTCTCCAACCTTTAAAGGGTCCCGATATTCCATAATATTTAATACAGTAGCTTCCTTTCAAACATTAGATATCAAGTCAAAGCCTCTAAATCTCATACATCTCTGATAGGAGAACCTCATTCACCTGTAATCTGACCATGGCTGTTCCGTGTGAAAGGATATTTAAAACCAGGCACCTGAAGATACGGGTAGAGTTTGAAGCTGGTTCTGCATGATGCTGAAATGATTTTGTTAAGGAAGATAATGCAGACTTTGAATGGTTACCTTAAGCTTTCCCTCACTTTGAGGTCTTTAGCCTCCTTGCTTCTCTGATTCACATTCTTCTGCCTTCTTTTTGACCCAGATAGATTCTTTTCTTCTGATCCCATCTTTTCTCTCCCTCACTCGTTCCTCCACCTTGATCCCTTCCCTCTGAATACAAAAGATGAGTAGATTGATCATTCCGATCTGGACACAGGGTAATTCTTCTTCCCTATTTTCTATAATCTCGGCGTGGATCCAAGGTGTGTCTTACCATCAATAGGGATCATAATCTTTGCTAACAGTCTGCCAAATCATTTGGGTGTGGGGGATGGTGAGGCCTCAGCAGATCTCCCAGTCTCTCTTGGGCCTGGACTAATTACTATCTTCAGATCTGGTGTGCTGGGATTCCATGGTTCAGAGGAAACCTACCGTGTGTGTCTTTGACTCCTGTAGGACACCACAGTACTTTAAGTTTAAAAATTTGTGTTGGGTCTGCTGCTGTGATTTGATCACAGATGTTTATCCAGACTGATCCAAACCTTCCATAACATTTGAATTTTATCTGGCTCAAGGTTTAGGGTGAAGTTCAGGCTGGGTACTTTTACAAACTCATTCATCCACCCCAATTAGTGCAGACAAGAGAGTGCAATGGGCGTCATCAGAATGAAAGTGCCTTTTGCTTCCTCCCAGTGGGAATGCTCAGGAAGCAAGAACTAGCCCAACCCTAATGCTGAGTAACACTTGCACGGCTCCAGCTGGAGTTGGGGAGGCCTGGGACATCAGGAATGGATTCCTGCACTTTCAGAAGGAAATAAAATTATACCCTTGTGGGGAAAGGGTATTGCTGGGGGCTCTTTCCTCTTCCCCTTCACTCCAAATGCCAGAAGGAAGGGTGGGGTTCAGTCTTTTCCTGGCTCCATTTTCAAGAGCTATCAGCCAAGGAGGTTTATCTATAGACACACTGCCCAACTCAGCCACTCCTTGGCTAACTATCATTCATTCAGGAAAGTTCTTGCCCACCTACTAGGACAGGGGCGGGCAAACTTTTTGGCCTGAGGGCTGCATGGGTTTTTGTATATTGTCTGGAGGGCCGGTTAGGGGAGGGAGTTGTGGCCAAGCCCCCACCTCCTATCTGCCACCCCCCCCCCGCCGGACTCCTGACCCATCCAACCCCCATTCCCAGACGGCCCCTCTGGGACCCTTGCCCCATCCATACCCCTCCGCTCCCTGTCCCCTGACTGCCCCTGGATCCCCGCCGCCCCCCCATCCAACCCTTCCTCTCATTCCTGACACCCCCTGGGACCCCTTCCCCATCCAACCACCCTTTCTCCCTATCCCCTGATAGCCCCGCTGGAACCCTTGCCCCTGACTTCCCCCTGCTGCCCCATCCAACCCCCCTCCTTCCTGACTGCCCCCCAGGACCGCTGGCCCCATTCAACCCCATTTCCCCCCGACCACCATCCACACCTCCACCCCCTGACCACCACCCCGAACTCCCCTGCCCTCTATCCAACCCCCCCAGCTCCGTGCCCCCTTACCGTGCTGCCTGGAGCACTGGTGGCTGGCAGTGCTACAGCCGTGCCGCCTGGCTGGAGCTGGGCCACGCTGCCGCCACTACCACGCAGCACAGAGCACCGGGTCAGGCCAGGCTCTGCAGCTGCGCTGCCCCAGGAACTCACAGCCCTGCCGCCCAGAGCATTGCGCCGGTGGCAGAGCGAGCGAGTTGAGGTTGCGGGGGAGAGGGAACAGCGGGGGAGGGGCCGGGGCGAGCCTCCTGGGCCAGGAGCTCGGGAGCCGGGCAGGACGGTCCCGCGGGCCGGATGTGGCCCGCGGGCCGTAGTTTGCCCACCCCGTACTAGGAGCTCAAGTGAGACACTGTATGTGCTCTGTGCCTTCCCTGATGTGATTCCTTCATATTCTCCAACTTCTCCCTAGGACATCATAAACCTATCTCTAGTGGAGACTATCTGTGATTTCTGCCTGCCCTAAAAACTCCAAAGAAGAGTAATACCCTACCAGAAAGAACAGAACCAGATGAAAACCTTTTTGGTTTATAACCCACAGCAACAATCTTTGATATATACAGGTGGAAAAAATGATGGATTTGGCACTATTCTTCCAATCCCAATACAGTATCTTAGGGGAAATGAAGACATTAGAGCCTTTTGAAACAAACATTCTATGTTTTATTGATGGCAATCAGATCATTAGAAAAAAGAAATTATAAATGTTGAGTAGTTTATCATCCCCAAAATAGAATCTATTTGGTAAAACGCCTCTCAAATATAGGGTGACCAGACAGTAAGGGTGAAAAATCGGGACGGCGGTGGGGGGGTAATAGGACCCAATATAAGAAAAAGACCCCAAAATCGGGACAGTCCCTATAAAATCAGGACATCTGGTCACCCTACTCAAATAGGACTAATTATTGGATCAATATACAGTACAATGAAAGGTTCTTCATGCAATACTTCCAATTTTCAGTAAGGAATGCACTTGACTACAGAAGAAGCGTGAATCTTTATGACCCTGCCAGCAGGTAGGGGATCTTGGGGGACAACTACTGCACTGTTGGGGTGCAAAATAAACTTTATTAAGAAAATGCAAAAACAGGGAAAATTCAATAGTGAGGGGTATGGGGTTTGTTAAGGTAGACAGTTGGGGAGGGGTTTCTTTTAGTAAATAGGATAGGGAGTTTCAATAGTGGGGTACAATACAGTGGGGTCCAATACAGTTGGTAACCAATTAACACTGAAGTATAAATGTAACAGGTAGCTAACAGTTCCTATGTAAAGGGTGTGTCACAGCAGTATATAACCAACTAACAGTTATGGGTAAAATGTGTTAAATAACCAACAACTCTAGGTAAAAATATGTCACAGTGGTGTAAATGTAAAATGTGAGGTGTGTTAGAAAAAGGGTAACCAATGGGGTTTTATGCTAGACTTCAGTAATACAATTGAGGTTTGGCAGCAGCAGGAGCGGGGTGAGCACGTGGGGGAAGGGATTAAAAGAGAAAGAGAGAGAGAAAGGCGGTGGTAGAGGAGTGAGGTTGGGGGATGGGGGAAGAGGAGCATGTGGTGGAGCAGAGACCAAAGGCAGAGGCGCTGCGGAGGGAGATTTAAACTCAGGGAGACAGAGAGAGCAGACAGGCTGCAAGTTTAAACAGCAGAGAGACTGCAACGAGTGACTGGGGAGCTCGGGGGGAGACACGGGCAAGCTTGGGGGGGGGCGGTTTAGGGCAGCGGGAAGACAGACTTAACCACAATTATACAGAACACAGTAAAATCTTATCTATGATCTAACTTAACCACGACTACAGAAAGTAGCAAGTAACAGAACACAATGCAACAATTTTTTTTAAACCTAACTTACAGAGCACAATACAAACAATTCTTTAAACCTAACTTAACCACAGCTATGCAAAATGAAATTACAACTTATCTAGACTAAGAACCTGATTCTATTAGGTGCACCTTACACTATGCAGCTTCTTTGATCGGGAGGGGGATCAGTTCCGGAGGGCAGAGTGGTGTGTGCCCAGGGTACAGCCCCGGGGGGGGGGGGGGTTAACTAGTGGTGGCTGCGGCAGTGGGGTGGCTGCAAGCCGGCAGCCCAGGATATAGTCCAGGAAGGCACAGCCTAGCAGCGGCACAGGCTTATTTCCAGCAGCAAAGGTGCTGTGGAGCAAGAAACAGATTACAGATACAGACCAAGGAGTTAGCTTGGGTCTGTTTGCTGGGGAAACAAGGCCAGCAGCTAGGACAGGGGGAATTTGCAAGAGGGAGTTTTTACCAATCCCCAGGACAGCAGCAAGCACAGAGACAGGAATGGCAGTAGCATCGGAGGATGGAGAGAGGACTCGATTTGCTTACAATAATCAGATCTCGAGGCACAAATTTGTTGTTCGTGGGAGGGGAGTTTAAAAACGCTCAAAAACAAATGAGAGCGTGGAGAGGGCCCCCCCAAAGACCCCTAGCTGATCAGACCAGGTGGCAAAGCAAGGACCTTCTCCGAGGTCTGATCAGAAAATGTCCGGCTTTAAAGGCAAACTCAGGCAGTTTCCCACCAGTACTTTTGATTGGCTCCTCTTGATACAGGGGAGGAGAGAAGGCAGGGAAAGGCTGCAGGTAAGCATAGGCATGCCTGGGCATGTTCTGAGCCACAGGTATGACTCATATGCTTAATTAGTTGGCCACTTCAGGTCTTGCATTTCTGAGCAGCGCCCCCCACACCGAGCCCGGGTCTGAACAAAGGAACCAAACAAAGAAGCAAGAAGCCCCCTCCCTAGGCAGAGCAATGGCTCCAGTTAGTCTGTACAAGCCATTCCTATGAATAGGGCTGTGACTTTAGTTAGCACAATGGCCGGGAGGGGCGGCCACACAGGACAAACAGAAAGGAGAGGGGAAAAAGGAGAGGGGACAGCTGTAACAGACACTTTGGTCATATCCATTCATGTTTCTCCAACACTGGTGGAGTTAGCAATAGAGATGGAAAGGAAGGATTTCAAAGTCATGTGTTGCAGCTTTTACTGGAATAAGGAAGAAGAGTTTCACTCAATTTTTAAAAATATTCGTACTCTTACTCTCTGGAAACCAAGTCAGACACTTAACTCACATGCATGTCCACAGTCGAATGATTTGCATTAAGTATGAGAATAATAATTCTATTATGGCTTTGTAGAATCTTTTAGTTACAATCTGGAAGGACCAGATTCAGGTATAGTATTCTATTCTGATGGTAAATAGTTTAGCATTTAAGAAGGAAATCTTTCAGACGAGTTGCACGTTTCATTCTACATTTTGGTAAGTCTTGCCAAGGAGGCCAATTGTCCATTGTCCTTTTTGATGATGTCTCACGTGTACACCAACTCCCAGTAGCGCATGGCTGGGACATGTTACTGAAAATGAAACAAAATAATCCCTACCTTCATTATACCAGAAACGTGGGAAACAAGTTAAAATGTGTGTGCTGGTGGTGGGGGAGGCATGTATGTAATAAGGCAGGCAGCCTGGGAAGGAATGCGGGTATGTGATATTTTACACACACAAAAGTGAATGTGTGTAACTAGCAAGTGCATAAGAGAGAAAGACTCTAGGAGAAATAAAAGGACAGTTTTAACCTGTTCTTTCCTCCCTGTCTCTTGTAACTGTTCTATATTCCCTGTTTTGTTTAAAGTGGCGGTTGAGCCCTAAACTACTACTGAAAAGGCAGCCTGGCTTTTAGGGTATGGAGAAGAAATTTAAATAGTTCAGGGAAAGGAAAAAAAGATGGAGAAATTTAAAAGCTAATAAGTCAAAACAATAAGTGCTTATAAATCTTTTCTCTGCTATTTTCTATGAATGCTTTTCTCACAATGGAAGGATACACTGCATAACCTTTGGACTTATGCAGTCCAACTTAAAAAGACATTTATGTAAGAGCTCAATACAAAATGTAAAATGAATGAGCTATACTCTACTAGGAATAAGCCATGCCTGTCTGTGGGTATGAGTGTGTAGCATAGATTTGGTTGCAATTCTTGGGTGGTAGCAGACACGTGGCTCTCTTCCTTATGCCTCAAAGCATTTAAGGCACGTTTCCAATGCCATGCTATGCACACCACAGTGTGGCATACAGATGTGGTAAAAATATGATAGAACACTCATGGCATATGTTTACCAAAATATTTGGTATACTTTGAAAGGTTGCTGGGAAACAGGTGCGTCTTGCAAGGAAATTAATCTATTGCCAATATTCACTGACGCTGAGAAAACCTTGCAAGAATGCAGTATAAATTAGGTGTGTTTTTTAAACGGGGATCTAGTATGATGCCATTTGGTTGCTTCATATAATTAAATTGTGCAATACATTTCAATAATCTTTTTACATAGCGTCTTTAAGACTAAAGATATCTCCAAATGCTTTACAAAAGTGAATCTAGAATTACATACAGAAGTTAATTAAAAAGAAATCAAAGCTATTTTTCTTATAAAAGGCCCTCTCTAATAAAAAACCTTGACTATTAAGATGACAAGTTAATTCTAGTATACAGGAGACACTAATATGCACACATATGTATTCCCATAAAATTTACAAATACTATTGTTTATTTTAGAAGTTTCTACTAAACAGCAAGGGCCACATTTTCAAAGGGTCCCCTATGCAGCATCTCTCTGCATATACACAGCAATGTGCATGCATACCACACCCATACCACACCTACACAGTTTGTGCACCCAAATGTTAGAATTTACACAGTCAGAAGTCTTTGCACTTGCTATGTATATGGAGGTAACTGTGTACAAATTCTTTCACAATGTGCAAAAAAAATAATTTGCTACATGCAATATTGAACAGGTACCTGATTACAGACAGTCTATTGTCCACATGGCTAGTGGTTCTCATTGCAGTTCCAACATACTCTGCTGCTACTTGGGATTAGGGTTGCCAGGCATCTGGTTTTCGACCAGAACACTCAGTTGAAAAGGGACCCTGGTGGCTGACCGGGCCATTAAAACTCCGGTTGGTGACGCAGCGGGGCTAAGGCAGGCTCTCTGTCTGCCCTGGCTCTGCACGGCTCCTGGAAGCAGCCAGCATGTCTCTGAGGCTCCTAGGCGCAGGGGTGGCCACGGGAGCTCCACGCGCTGACCCCACCCCAAGCACTGACTCTGCAGCTCCTATTGACCAAGACTGCAGCCAATGGGAGCTACGGGGATGGTGCCTGTGGACACGGGCAGTGCGCAGAGCTCCCTGGCCCCTTCATCTAGGGGCTGCAGGGACATGTCGTCCGCTTCCAGAAGCTGTGTGGAGCCAGGCAGGGAGCCTGCCTCAGCCCCACTGTGCCACTGACCCGGAGCCTCCTGAGGTAAGCGCTGCCTGGCCAGAGCCCGCACCCCAACCTCCTGCCCCAGGTCAGAACCCCCTCCTGCACCCCAACTCCTTCCCAGAGCCTACACCCCAACCCCTGCCCCAGCCCTGAGCCCCCTCCTGCACCCAAACTCCCTCTCAAAGCCTGCACCCTGCACCCCCTCCTGCACCTCAACCCCCTGCCTGAGCTATGAGTTCTCGCCTGTACCCCAAACCCCTCATCCTCGGCCCCACTCCAGAGCCCACGAGCCCGCAGATCCTCCCGCACCCCAACCCACTGCCCCAGCTCTGAGCCCCCTCCCGCACTCTGAACCCCTCAACCCCAGCCTGGAGACACCTCCTGCACCCCCAGCCCCACCCCAGAGCCTGTACTCCCAGCTGGAGCTCTCACAACCTCCTGCACCCCAACCCCTTTCCCTAACCCAGTGAAAATGAATGAGGATGGGGGAGAGCGAGCAATGGAAGGAGGGGGGAATGGAGTGAAGGGGGGCGGGGCCTCAGAGAAGGGCGGGGCAGGGGTGTTCGGTTTTGTGCAATGAGAAAGTTGGCAACCTTAATGGGATCTTTTCTGGTTATGACAACAGAGATGTAAAATAGCTTAGTAAGTGTTTGAGAATGCAGCAGAGTTTCAGAGCCCAGGTCAGCTGACTTGGGCTTATGCTACAGAGTCCCGGCTCTCCGAGCTCTGGTCAAGTGAAAAAATTCCTCCTTGGGCTGGAGCCTGGGCTCTAACACCGGGTAAGGGGGCTTCAGGGCTTGATGTCTTGGCTTAGTATTCCCTTTGATCTCTCTCTCCTTAGCCTTGACAAAACACTGATGTGTCACTCAGGGTTGGGAATGAGTAGTTATAAACCTGGCTCTTGTGTTTGAGTGTTTGTTGGGATGCTTCTTATCTAGGCCTTGTATTGCCTTTCCTGATTGATTCCTTTAACATTCCCTTTTGATCTAATTCTATAGCAAGTAACCCATAAAAAACAACCCAGAGAGAGATATGCACTGTATTCATACAAAACAATACAAGTATTTCCTAGTTCATCTCAAGCACATAGCTAAGTGACTTTTGTTAAGGTCTCAGGGTACAATTCTAGTCATACAGAAGTCAATGGCAAGATTCCCATTTATGTCAATGTTTCAGACTTTCTGTTTTTCTGTCTCCTTCTGTGTTACTTCACAGAAAAACAGTGGAGCAGTTAAGGTGAGTTTTTCCACATTTCTATCTTCTAGACATCATAGTATTGCGGACAGATCTGGCCCAAATTAACTCAACCAATGGGCCATATTCTTCTATAAATCCAGAGGAATGCTTAAATCCTACTATTCAAATTAGACTCATTGACTACAGTACAGCTGAGGAACACCTCCTTACACGAGGGCTGAATTTGGCCCAAATCTGTTCCCAATAACTTGACAGTCTAGATCAAAATGATCAAAATGTTCCCAAACACTTTCATAGCAAGAACCACATTTTAATACAAAGATTGTCTCATGGGCAATCTCTTCCTGATTTCACAGATCACCTAAACATTCCTGTGGCAATGGCAGTAATTGCTTACATATAAAAATCGTAGGAAAGCAATTGCAATGTAAACAGTTGGAAATGATAAGTCAGCACAATAGCTGGGATTTCCATAGGAACCTAAGGGAGTTTGGTACCCAACTCCCATTGAATTTCAAAGGGATTTAGTTTCAAAAGGATACAAAATGAACTTAACTCATTTAGGCTTCTTTGAAAATCCCAGCCTACAGGACCAGCCTGCTCTTTGCTGAGCACTAGTGAGGGGGCCACCAGTCACCATCTGGGAATGGGAACTTCGGCTCTAGAAGATCAACATGCACAAAAATCCATCGTAGGCTTTGATGGAACAGTTCATTGTGAACCAAGAGACACAAAGGTCAATGAAACAAAGGGGTGTTTCAGTGTCAGGGGTACCTCGAGCACAGGAGAGGTACCTTTTAAATCTGTGTAGTTTAATTGTATACATCAAAAATAGATTAAATTCAGATTTGGCCCTTTGTGCCTCAACATGCACTGTTTTATCTTGATCTGACCAAACTTCCCCCGCTTCTTGCTGGTGTTATGATGAACAAATCAGTGTTGCACCCCAGAAATCTTTACAGCATGAGCAAGTGGTAGATTTTTTAGTTACCTTGGTCTTATTTTTTTCTGTTTCAGGAAAATGGCTATCGATGCTCTGCGTCTAGCAAACACTGCCTTTGCAGTTGATATGTTCAAAAAATTGTGTGAGAAGGACAAAACAGCCAATATTGTTTTTGCTCCACTGTGTACTTCAACTTCTCTGGCTCTGGCATATAAAGCTACCAAAGGTGACACCGCAACCCAAATGATAAAGGTGAGCCGCTACCTTCACTTTTAGGTACAAAAGTATGCAACTGGCCATTATAGACTATATATTTACTTATTCTTTTTAAAGTTGAACTCCCCTGCTAGGTAATAGTATACAGTAAAAGCTCTTCCAACATGTGTATGTGTGGGAAAGGGTATGGTTTAGGTCAGGAGTCGGCAATCTTTCAGAAGTGGTGTGCCGAGCCTTCATTTATTCACTCTAATTTAAGGTTTCGCGTGCCAGTAATACATTTTAACATTTTTAGAAGGTCTCTTTCTCTAAGTCTATAATATATAACTAAACTATTGTTGTATGTAAAGTAAATAAGGTTTTTAAAATGTTTAAGAAGCTTCATTTAAAATTAAATTAAAATGCAGAGCCCCCCGGACCGGTGGCCAGGACCCGGGCAGTGTGAGTGCCACTGAAAATCAGCTCATGTGCCACCTTTGGCACGTGTGCCATAGGTTGCCTACCCCTAGTTTAGGTGACACCATGGTCTATTGCACCAAGGCTTGCATCTCTTTCAGACCAGGGTTTACTCCTGGGGGAATTCTGTGCCTAAAATTTTGTACCCAAAAAATAAAAATTCTGTGTACAATATTTTAAAATTCTGCATATGTTATTTGTCAAAATAACACAATGTTATTATGCCAGTTTCAATTATTTTGTAATTTAAAAATACCTGTCAGCAACTATGTCTATGCAGACAACAAAAAAAGGTTCAGGAAATGTTTTTTTGACAAATAGATTCCTTACTAGACATAGTAATACAGAACTCTGAGTAATAATTCATTTAAACTAAAATACAAAACCATATTTTCACCCAACCCCTCAGAAGGAGTGCAAAGGCTTGGGGGAAATCAGGGTTAATGGAGGAGCTTAGGGAGAGGAAAATTTAATTGCTGGGAAGGAGGCTGGGTGTGAACTTGGAGAGTTGTTGGGTGTGGGTGGAAGAAGTATGGAACAATTTTTTGGTGTGTGTGGGGGGATTGCTAGGGAGCCTTCACCATGCAGACTCTGGCTGACCCCTTGGGACAAAGTGGGGATTTTCCCCTTGTTATGTTGTAGGTGAGTCTAGCTGTTTTGCATGAATACGGTGTGTGCCTCAGTTTCCCTGCGTGCTGCACCAATACCTTGGTGGTGGGAATAGGGATGTGTGACTTTGGCTGAGACCTCTGGGGCAGGTGAGGCTGCTCCAGCTGCCTGCACATATGCTATGACTGGTGCCCTTTGTAACCGGAGACCCAGGATGGGGATACAACCAGGTGACGACCAGGTGTCTCTTTGCCCGGGGTACGAGACAAAGACAAGGAGGAGCAACGGGGGTGTTGGAGGTTGGGTTGCTGGAAGCTGGGTAGTCTGCTTGGGGGGACTGAAAGAGTGGGAGTCCAGGGCTTCTGGCCCAGAATTCCCCAAGATGGACTTGGCTGAAAGTCACCGATTTCTTTGCTAACAAGTTCTGTTCTACGCTGTGTTCCTGTCAACTAATAAATCTTCTGTTTTACTGGTTGGCTGAGAGTCATGTCTGACTGCGGAGTTGGGGTGCAGGGCCCTCTGGCTTCCCCAGGAGACCTGCCTGGGTGGACTCGCTGTGGGAAGCGCACGGTGTGGAAGGGGTTGCTGAATGCTCTGAGGTCAGATCCAGGAAGGTTGAAGCTGTGTAAGCCTCTTGCCCTGGCAACAGTATGCTCAGAGAGGGGAAGATGCTAAACCAGAGTCCTGACTGGCCTCATACAAAGTAGTTCCAGAGCATTGCCTGAGGACTCCGTGACATCCCCCAGCCTCTCTCATTCAATCAGTCACCTCTGCCCCTGTCTCCATGTGTTCCTGCACCATCCATCGCAGGGATCGGCAACCTTTGGCAAGTGGCCCATCAGGGAAATCCGCTGGGATGGTTTGTTTACCTGCAGCATCTCCAGGTTGGGCCGATTGCAGCTCCCATTGGTCACGGTTCGCCATTCCAGGCCAATGGGGGCTGCAGGAAGCGGTGTGGGCCAACGGTTGTGCTGGCCGCCACAGCACATCCCTTGGCCCACCATCTCAGCCCGCCAGCAGATTTCCCTGATGGGCCACGTGCCAAAGGTTGCCGATCCCTGATCCATCGCCATGTGTCCTTGCATCCTCACTCAGCCACCGCTCTTCCCCCCCCCATTTACATGTATCCCTTTATCCCCGTCTCCACTGTCCCCATGTGTCCCTGAACTCCCACTCAGCCACCCTCTCCTTCTGTCCCCATGTGGCGCTGCATCCCCTCCTTCCATGTGGTTCTGTACTTCAGTCAGCCAGCCCCATCCCCCGTCCCCATGTATCCCTTGACTCTCTCCCCCATCACCATTTGTTCTTGTGTTCCCAGTCAGCCACCCCTCCCTCCATCCCCATGTGGCCGTTCACCCCCTCTCAGCCATCCACTATCCCCATGCATTCCTGTATCCCCTCCCCGTCCCTGCACCCCCACTCCCATTCAGCACCTGCCCCAGTCTGTCCCCCCCACTAGCCCTTTTGAACCCAATTCTGTGACCCCCCCAGGGCTGCTCACACCTGGGAGCAGTTGCTATATTCTGGCAGCCCCTGGTGGGCAAAAGGAGTAACTGTATCACCTTTCCAGCAGAATGTATTTTCTGTAAAAAAAAAAAAAAAAAAAATTCTGCACAGCACATGAATTCTGTGTATGTGTAATGGTGCAGAATTCCCCAGGAGTACCAGGGTTCCACTGTGGTTTACTGCAAAGTTGAGACCACTGAACTTTCTGGAGAATGGCTTTTCATTACAGCACAATTCAGCATGATTGGCAATGCCTACTCAGGATAGGCCTGGTGTTTTAACAGCAGGGTGCGTTGCAGAGATGTCTAGGGAAACATGCATAAAACAAATTTTGCCAAAATCCATTATAGTACACTAGAATCTCAGAGTTACGAACACCTTGGGAACAGAGGTTGTTCATACCCCTGAAATGTTCGTAAATGAACAAAACATTATGGTCGTTCTTTCAAAAGTTTACAACTGAACATTGACTTAATACAGCTTTGAAACTTTACTATGCAGAAGAAAAAATATGCTTTTAATTGTCTTAATATAAAGGAAACAAGCACAGAACAGTTTCCTTGCCTTGTCAAATTTTTTTTTGAAACTTTCCCTTTATTATTTTAGTAGTTTACATTTAACACAGAACGGTACAGTATTTGCTTCCCACCCCCTTACCGCCCCCCCCTTTTTTTGTCCCTGCTGCTTTGCTCTGATTGCACACTTCCGGTTCCAAATGAAGTGTGTGGTTGACCGGTCAGTTTATACTCTGGTGTTCATAACTCTGAGGTTCTACTGTAAAAGTATTTAATTCCATTGGCAATAAAATTCACCCTTTCCCCTGAAAGTAGTCAAGAGGCTTAATGCAGTAGAACAAGCAGTGATGTCCTATGTGGACACAGCTACAGTGCACTGAAAGGTATGTAGTGTACTTTGATGTACTGGTAGTGCCCTGTAGCAGTGTCCACCCTGGGTGCTACTATGTGGCAAACTAGTGTGCCGTAGACACTTCCTTGCCAGGTGCCAGTGTCCCCTAAGATAAGCCCTGATACAGCTCTGGAAGTATTGCTGATGTGCAAACAGCTGAAGAGTCTCCCCCTGCTGGATACCTAACAGGGCTGCAGCTTTACTAACTGCTTCATATATGCTGTAATTGCCATACAGATGTATTTCCCATGCTTAAACAATAGCAATCAAGATGTGGGGCTCTTCATGAGGAGATAATGGGTGAGGCTTGGCCAAGACAATTTTGCTATGGTTACAAAGACAAACTGGAAAGAAGATAACAGTCTTGGAGCTTTTCTTTTTTCTGTAGGGGATACGTGTCTCCTTGGTATTTAAACAACATCTCTATAGAGATAATACCCTATATATTAGCCAGTCAGATTTCTGGAATCATCCTTGAACATTTCATCAACCATTTTGTGTGCTCTCTTATACCTGGTGAGGAGCAGCACTTAAAGGGTTACACTTGCAGGGAAATAAATAAGGTGGCAGGAGACATAGTGTATGCACACTGGCAGTGAATAGATTACATCTACAGGGGAAGGAATGATGTGGGGAAGGGGCAATTACACTCTGCTATTCCCTGTGCCTCATTTCAGGAACTTGAAATAGACACTGTAATGACCAGTGGGGAGTCGATGAGAGCTGGGCGGGGCTTTTTATTTAAAGCAGTGTGACAAACTTAATGGTATTGATTAATTTAAATTTAGAAGGCGATCTTCAAATTGAAACTGCTAGAAATTTTCCTCCCACTGTCCAAAAGTGAAAATCAGCACTTACATTTAAAGGGGTAGCAGTATAGTCAATTCTCAGGATTTCGTTGTGACTTTCGTAATATTTGGCGATTTTCTTAAAGCCCTGGCTTTTAAAGAAAGGCGATTAGTAAAAAGCCCCACTGCTTACATTAAAAAGAAAGTTTCTAGCCATCTTTGTTGCTGAGAAAAGCATAAAAAGGTGACCAGAGTGTACCTGAAAGGCTCAGAAACCAGAAGACAATTAAAAAGAATCCAACACTTTTTTTTTTAAATCTCATGACCTTTTGGAACCTGACTCATGATTTTTGAATGCATGGGCTTTGCATTCCGAGTTAGGTACCCAATCATCAGCTGTATTTTTCATATCACTGTAGCTGCTGGCATCTGATTATTCTTTAAGCAATTCTGCTTCCGCTCCCCCTTCGCCCCCAAATAGTTTATATACCACTGTGTTGTTTAAAAACTGCTCTTCCCTGTTCACTAATTCTTTGGGAGGTGTAAATGCATAAGAAGTTTGAACTACTGATATTTCCTTATCTTAAAGTTATAATTCAATAAAGCTTCTGTAATTTGCTTCAGATTTTTAAAAAGTTGCAGCTGTTCTGATCCTAAGAATGATGTTTTCTCAAACTACAAGCGGTTACTCAAAGTTTTTTTGGAGGGATTGGAATTTGTGGACACAGTGACAGCCCAATGCTGAAAAGACAAACTTGATAAGCATCACTTGCATGAGTAGTCCTATTGATTTCAGTGGGACTATTTCCACAAATAACATTG
This sequence comes from Trachemys scripta elegans, assembly GCF_013100865.1. Lineage (NCBI taxonomy): Eukaryota > Metazoa > Chordata > Testudines > Emydidae > Trachemys > Trachemys scripta. The sequence continues at coordinate 162,951,788 of NC_048299.1, forward strand.
CAGGCTCAGGACTTTAGCTTTATGTGAGATTTGCAGACAGGGCTTATAAGGGGAGAAAGAAGCTTTGTTACCATTGTAAATATAAGGAGCAATGACAGTGGCCAAATACTAGTACTGTTTATTACTGAACAGCTAGGGATTTTAAGCCAAGAAAGACGCATAATATCTTAACATGTTCATTAACAGGCACTCCATTTAGAAGACATCAAAGATGTTTTGTTTGGGTTCCAAACGGTAACGTCTGATGTTTCCAAACTCAGCTCTTTCTTTTCATTGAAAATGGTCAAACGGCTCTATGTAGAAAAGTCTCTGAACCCTACCACGGTAAGTAGTTAAGGAATACATTTGATAGGCTGCTTGGCCAATATATTGACTGGCTCTACAGGCCTTATGGTTATTTTAACATAATAGACTGTCTCTGTTTGGATGTTACTGTGTTGGCCTCAGAATTAAAATGTCTTTATCCACTTAAACTGCATTTCTTTCTAAAAAAAATTTTAATCAAGCCAACTTATCAAAATGCCTAGCCTACCGTCGACACTAAACAAGTTACTAATAATCCAAAATCTCTCTTTCTAAAATTACTAGAATAGCGTGAAAAGGGAAAGCCCCCTTACTTAAAATTGATATAATGGTAGTTTACTAATTTCCATCTATCTATACATTAGCATGGACTGTTGAAATAAAAAACAAAGTTACAAAGTCAAGTGCTCAGAAATTACAAAATGCCAGAATTAAAGTTGTCCATGCGGCCTTAACTCTGCCTCCTTGTGCACAATCATTAAGATAGTCTTTAAATATAAGATCACATCAAATTTTTTCCCTTCGCTGGGTCTCCCTTTCCCATCAAACATAAATGACTTTTCTGTGCCTTGAAGACCCTGCACAACATAGCAACAGTATTAATCAGCTTTAAAATGTTATGGTCTGAAATTGTTTTACTTAGGACAGGGATTCTCAACCTTTTTCTTTCTGAGGCCCTCCCAACATGCTATAAAAACTCCACATCCCACCTGGGCCACAACAGATGGTTTTCTGCATATTAGAGCAATGGCTGGCGTTAGGGGGTAGCAAGCAGGGCAATTGCCTGAGGCGCACAGCACAGGAGCCCCAGTGAAGCTACATTGCTCAGACTTCAGCTTCAGCCCCAGTTGGCAGGTCTCAGGGACCTGGGCTTCAGCCCTATGTGGTTGGCCTTTGGCTTTCTGCCTTGGGCCCCAGTGAATCTAATGCTGGCCCTGCTTGGAGACCCCCTAGAAACCTGCTCGCTGCCCCCCAGGGGGCCCAGACCCCTAATTGAGAACCACTGACCTAGGAGACTGTAATCATCTAAAGATAGATTTTTAGCTATTTCTCTGTTTTTTCAGGCGATTCTGTGTAGTATCAGTTTCACTGTTTCCGCTATAGAGTCAGTTTCACTTTTTTGTTATGGGTCATTTTCCTTGTGATTGTAAAACCACAATAATTAGAATAGGGAGCCAGGGGCAGTCTGTTACCTGAAACTATTTTTTACTCACATCTGGAAACTGACTTAATATCAAGTTAGTGTCACTTTAAATTAAGAAAAACAAGACCAAAGAAAAAAGTTCTCTTCCCCCCAACAATTACTCTATAGCTTCCACCAATTACAATTTCTTTTCCCGAATATCAGGCTTGAAGTTTTCAAGTACAAGACATGCTTAAATTTTAATTTAAAGTATTGAGTGGTTAGTGGAAGCTAAATAAAAAAGTCTCTTGTGATATACTTATTTGACAACGTTTCCATCTAATAACACATATTACTACTAAACAAATAGGGTTTAGTAGTAATATGTGTTATTAGATGGAAACATTGTCAAATAAGTAGCACCATCAATTAAGTAATGTACAATGTAGAATGTTAAAATTTTATTGTAATTTTACCTTAAAAAAGTTAAAAAACAAAAAAAGAAATTGAAAAAGTTAAGTTTCTAGTAGCAGCATTAACACTTCTGCATTTCACATTCGGTGTGATTTTATGCTAAGTCTTTTATGATGAACAGCGATATAAATTATATATATTAAGCTACACATGTTTATCCAGACAAACAGGAGCTGAATTACCACATGCAATACGGGTACATCAACATTAAATCTGGAACCTTAACTTAGGCATTTCCTGATTTTTGGAGACTTTATTGTGCAATTAACTTTGCATTAACAGGGTTTATTTGCATTTAATGTGCCCGATTTTTTTAAAAAGGAAAATCATTAAGGCAGCATCAACTCTCAGAATAATCTCATATGATTAAGATGGTTAAGAACCTTTTCTGCTAGCTTAAACATTTGTGTCAGGATAAGAATGTCGGCTTCCTTACAGCTGCATAAATATTTAAACTACCTGAAATCTTTACAGTAAAAAGGCTTTAAGGCACAATAGGCATTTATGCTGGGTTAAAGATTTGTCACCTCAAGTTCTTCCGATTCAAACTCATGAGTCCAAAGGTGGTGTGTAAGTGTGCCCCTAATTCTCACACACACACACACACACTATGATTTATGTATGTCAGGTTTGGAAGCTCAGCTGTTTTTTCACTTGTGTGGGAAAAAAAACAAGTGTGACAATTAAAAAGAAAGGAAAGTGATTGTTTGCTTTTTCAACTCACAGCACTCAAAAAATGGCTGAAAAGATTTCATTCAAAATTAAAAACAAAAACAAAACAAAACACAAACAACAACAACACTCCTTTGGACAGAGCTCAAGCACAGAAAATTTCAGCCCAAAAGCTGATTTTTTTCAGAAAGCTAAAATCCAGTGAAAACAAATCATGTAAACTGTTTTTCAGCCTTATTTTCGTGGAGGCCTAATAGCATCCATTAAACTCTTCAAATATATTGTCAGGATGTTGAGGATGTAGATTGTGTGAATAGTCTATTTTTACCAATCATTTGCAACAGGAAGACTATGTATGTTGTGTCATTTTATCATCTCAAATTGTGGTAAGATAGGCACTTTTTAAAGGCCATAGGTCAATTTATTCCCTCATGTAATACAATTGAATCTTGACTCCTGTTGAACCTCTGAGCTGATGACATTCACAGGATCTCTTTGTGTCGAATGAGCCCATGTGGTAGGAATATTAAATCAGTGGGATTGCACCCGGGACGTATTTGACTCTTTGTGTCTTTCAGGAGTTTATCAATGCCACCAAGAGACCATTTCCATCTGAACTAGAACTAGTAGACTTCAAAGAAAAAACGGAGGAAACCAGGCAGCAGATCAACAAATCTGTTTCGGAGCTAACCGATGGCAAGTATAGTTTAATCCAGGAGACCCTACTTAACGTCTCTGAAGAGAAATGAGAATTCTGGTCCCTTGTGACATTTTTTGCTAACATTGTCAGACATAAATATGTAGTGAAAGAAACGGGAACATGCTTTCTTAGTGTGATCCTTAAGATTAATGATGTTAAATATATTCTGACATAGAAAAGATGCAGTAGTGAAACTGAACTAAGGACTAGATTGTGAAAGCCTTCCGTATCCTGGTGAGTAGTTACACTTGACTTCAATGGGTCAATTTGAGAATAATTGCTCTTTGATGTTAAGGGTTCATATTCGGGCCTAAACAAACATTCAAAGGACCGTATTAATAATTTTAATCCAATATCTGACCTGCTTTAAAGTTGTATGCTAATGGCAAATGTTCCCCAGATTCCAAATTTTGTGGGTTTTTCCCCCCCCAATTCATTTCATACAGGCCATTCATTCCTTGGCCTGTTTGCTGACATAAAGGTGCCAAATGGTGGTGATATTTCCTTATCTGGATACGTCTTTATGTAATAATTGGACTGAGATCACTTACTCATATCAAATAGGCCACCAAACAGCTGTCAGAAGTTAATGATGTTTTGGACACCACTAATGGATACCAGATTTGAATCAGTGACCAGGAGATTAAGGGTCCCAGGACAGAGTGTGCAGAATTCCTTAGGGGGGTTGCATTCCCAGCTCTTGCCAGCCTGCTGCTGAGTTTAGTAGCACAGGGCTTGATAGCACTGTTTATTTACTGAGCACTCACAGGATTTCTTGGTCACTAGTACCCCCAGTGGTAGGACTATGAAATTAGATATACATGATTCAGAGTTTCATTCTTCCAGAACTGGCACAGGTGGGATTGTGCAGATAGCTTGTACTGCCTATTTTGTGCCTAAGTCTGTGCATAAAGAGAAGTTATGAGTCTAGAATGCTGTCAATCCAGTTCCTTTCGTGACATTGCTAAAATTTTAGAGTGTCTGGAAAACAACAAAAATACCTTTCTATGACTTTAAAGCGTACCATGCAGTACTCGGTAGCGTGCTATAACTGAAACAGCACGTCTTGTTTTTTCCCCATTCGTCTGATACCATCTCAATCTGAAATTAGCAGCAACTAGCTTTGAACTTTGCCTTTTGCTCCCTAAATTACAAACTGTATCTCATAGAAACTTGCTGTAGAAGCCTGCAGCTCTCTAGCCATTACCTTTCTGTATCTAGTGTCTGAATGGCTGCAGCTCTCTCATAATAGCACTTGCTATTTACCCTGACCACAATGGATCAGATTCATTAAAATCCATTACTTCCAAGACAGTTACACCAAAGATGAATTTGGTCTACAGTCCTTAAAATATTCCTTGTAAAAATGTAACCAACTATAAAAATAAAATAACCACCTGTAACTATATTCACTAAAAATGAAAGATCAATAGCTTTTAAGAATTTTTTTATTATAATATACCCAATATAGGAAAAATCATCTGGATTCCAACACCACATAAAACACAAAATAAATATTTTACATCATTTGGAAGTTCAGGTCCGCCCCCAAGTTAGGCTACAAATACTAAAATCACAAGTAGGGTGTCTCCCTCTTGAATTAAATTTCCTCATCTGTGAGTACAGTATCTAGCCAACCCTAGTATTGTAACCTGGCAGAGTAATCAACTATTCGAACAACAATATTGCTGTATTCTATTAATGACGTGCTTTTTTAAAAAAAACATGTGCACAGGTAAAATGGAGAACATTTTGAATGAGGGGAGTATAAATGACCAGACTAAGATCCTCCTGGTTAACACGGCTTATTTTGTAACAAACTGGATGAAGAAGTTCCCAGAGGCACAAATCAAAGAATGTCCCTTTAAAATCAACAAGGTATGTTTTAAAAAAGGCATTTAAATTATCCTGTTTCAAAGTAAGTAAACGTTTGGAAGAATTGAAATAGAAATCTTCAGTATTACTAGGCTGTCATGGAGCTCTCTACTGAGACTTGTCGTTTTGTGGCCTGGGTGCCTTGAACCGGTTAACATTTTAATGTGTTGGTGGTTTTATATTAACCTTTCAAAGACCCCACCTCATCAGTTTCTATGATCTGAAGAAAGTTACCAGATATATTTTTCTCTATGCTGTGAAGTTTACTACACCACATGTTCTCAACCTTTTTCTTTCTGAGGTCCCCACAACATGCTATAAAAACTCCACATCCCACCAGTGCCCCAACAACTCTTTTTCTGCATATAAAAGCCAGGGCTGGTGTTAGAAGGTAGCAAGTAGGGCAATTGCCTGGGGACCCACAAAGCTAAGTTGCTCAGGCTTTGGCTTCAGCCCCAGGTAGCAGGGCTCAGGGCCCCGGGCTTGAGCCCTGCATGGCTTTATGCCCAGGACCTCAGTGAGTCTAAAACTGGCCCTGCTTGGAGGACCCCTGAGACCTGCTTGCCACACCCCAGGGGGCCCCAGACCCCCGGTTGAGACCCACTCTATGACTAGAGTGTCATGGACAGAAAGAGTGACCATTAACTGCCATTATGTGAGTGAGGGAGAAGTGCAATCTCACAGGTAACTGCACCCCAGAGATTGTAACCAAGAAACTGCATCCTAAACCAAAGAGGTAGCCAGTGCAGGGCACAGAATATTGGTGTTATACACTCAGAATGGCTCCCCAGCTCGAGACAAATCACTGCACTAGCTGAAGACTTCAGATACCCTTGAAGTAACCTCAAGTAGCTCACACTGCGGCAAGCTAGTCTAGAAGTTACAGAACAGTAGATCACTGTGGTGGGATTTGTGTCAAAGAGAATGGTCAAAGCCTGTGGCCATGCAGAGACTGAAAAAAGTACAACACACTACAACTAACTCCTGATGATCCAGAGACATCAACGACTCCATCATAACCCAGAGACTGTTAACAGCACTGGCGAAGGCTAGTCGCACCTCCCAGAGAAGGCATACTCACAGTTCCCACCCATTCCTCAGTCTAAATGCTTCCCCCTACCCATCAGCAACACTTCCATTTTATCGGAGTGGAGACACTAAGCCGGTGTTCTCAAGGGAAAGCACGGACAACAGTTTCTGGGTTCAGCCAGGAGGTGGTGCAAAGCTATCTAGATCTTCATGCTAGAGCTTTGGAGCACCTATCTGAAGGTCATCTACAAACTAGGAACATTTCAGGCCACAGTATTTCACTATGTCATCTAGTGAAATAGCATGTCCTTGGCTTTTGTAACATGGACCATTATTTTCTCACTGGGTCAATGGTATGTTGGTCCAGCTCAGGATCAGTTAATAGTTTTGTTTGACAGTAGTCAAAATGTTAATGACAGGAAACATTTGGCTGTATCATATGATTGGACCCCAAAAGTTCCTTTCAGACTAATATTAAAACAGTTTATGGAAACAAGTATCAGAGGGGTAGCCATGTTAGTCTGTATCCACAAAAACAATGAGGAGTCTGGTGGCACCTTAAAGACTAACAGATTTATTTGGGCATAAGCTTTCATGGGTAAAAAAAAACATTTTTTCCATGCATTCCTCCGAGTTTATGGAAAATGTAAGATTCTTTATAAAAAAAGAGGCACTCTTATAGCTTTCCACTTGTAGCAGAGTTGTTGCCAATTTTTTGCTACCCCATCCTGATTATGTTGTACCTCGGCCATTGGCATATCTTCAGTGCCTTAGGCTGACTGATATTGCAATGCCTTTTAGATGTTATACATTGTAATTTACAGTGAAACTGGTACCAGAGGCCACCCATCTGCGGCAACCTCCTGTCTTCAGAAACCTCCCCAAAGTGTCCCCCAGTATATTAAGTAGAAAGCCATTTCCACCCATGTTTGTCATTCTGGAATGAGGCCAGACAGGTTTCACTGTATATGAAGGCAAACAAATGCCCCAGTCCAAAGAAATGATGCATAGGTACAACTCTCACCCAAGCACACATACTTGCCTTCTTTCCATCCCATTTGTGAAAGAAAGGGGCTGCCAAGTTGTACCCTATATGTTTTACAGACTGAAACAAAACCAGTGCAAATGATGAACGTGGAAGCTACGTTTTGCCTGGGCTACGTAAAGGAATTAAAAATAGCAATCCTTGAGCTCCCTTGCCTCAACAAGCACATGAGCATGCTCATTCTGCTACCAAAAGAGATTGAGGATGATACCACTGGCTTGGAACAGGTAAGAGAAATAGACAAGGTTTAAATGTTGTTTCCAAGGGAAGCATTCCATTTACAATAATTCTGCCTCTAAGGTATATTTTCTGTATTATTCTCAAGCTACTAAGAAGGGAATATTAGTTCCTTAGGAGTTAACCGTCTCCTGCTTCTCTGCACCTGATGTCGTGTTTGTGAAATCGCATTTCCACCTCAGCTAAAGGAAATCACTTGGAGTGCTGTATCTAGGACCAAGTGCTTTTGTAGAGTCCACTAAGTGCCTCACCGCATCTTTAGGCACCTAAATACCTTTAAAAATCTGGCCCAGAGATCTAGTTTCCATGTTACTGTATGTGTAGCCTGGTGATTATAGCAAAGCACTTAGGCCCAGATCCACAAAGGCACTTATGCTTCTAACTTTCACTGAAGTTAAAATTTGCAGTGTATTTGTAGCCATGTTGGACCCAGGAGGTTAGAGAGACAAGGTGGGTGAGGTAATCTTTTATCAGATCAACTTCTGTTGGTGAAAGAGACAAGCTTTAGAACTTACTCAGCGTTCTCAAAGTTTGTCTCTTTCACCAACAAAAGTTGGTCCAATAAAAGATATTACCTCACCCAACCTGTCTCGCTATTGAAATAGAGGGTTGTTAGAACCTAACTATCTTTGTGGGCATTACAGTCGTGATTATTGGGTTCTCTTATCAGCTCTGACCTGAACTTGTTCAAAGGTAAAAAAAAAAAAAGTCACTTCACTTTTCATGCCTCAGTCTCCCTCATTTGTCAAAGGGTATATACTAGTGCAGGGATCGGCAACCTTTGGGACTTGGCCCACCAGGGTAAGCCCCCGGCAGGCTGGGCCAGTTTGTTTATCTGCCGCATCTGCAGGTTCGGCTGATAGTGGCTCCCACTGGCTGCGGTTTCCTGCTCCAGGCCAATGGGGGCTGCGGGCCGAGAGATGTGCTGGCCACCGCTTCCCGCAGCCCCCATTGGCCTGGAGTGGTGAACCGCGGCCAGTTCACAGTTCAGACATTAAGGGTCAAGGAACCCCACTTACCTCTGTGCTACTCACTGTGAGTAAAGATCTCAGAATCTGGCCCTAATTGTGTTAGCACTAGCATAAGCACATGCAGTTTTGTGAGTACTATCATTTATACATGGAAGTTGTATTCAGATCATGAGACATCCTTTAATTCAAGTTCGAGATGGATTCCAATGAAATCACCTGCTCTGCACACCCCTCAGACTTTGGGCCAAATAAATTTCTGGAAACAAATACTGACTAGATTAGGGTGACCAGATAGCAAGTGTCAAAAACTGGGACAGGGGGTGGAGGGAAATAGGAGCCCATATAAAAAAAGCCCCAAATATTGGGACTGTCCCTATAAAATTGGGACATCTGGTCACCCTAATCTAGATCCAGATCAGAATTTTGAAGCTTGAGTCGGTTGTCTAGTTCAAATGAACATAAGAGTGGCCATACTGGATCAGACCAAAGGTCCATCCAGCCCAGTATCCTGTCTTCTGACAGTGGCCAATGCCACATTTCAGAGGGAATGAACAGAACAGGTCATCATCAAGTGATCCATCTCCTGTCACCCATTCCCAGCTTCTGGCAAACAGAGGCTAGTAATTCCATTGCTCGTGGGCATGGGAATCAAGAGGCCTTGGCTCACATATCAGCTTTGCTTTTTCACTTGCTATGTGGCCCTGGGCAAATCACTTAAGCTGTCCTTCACAATTTCCTTGAGGTACCTACCTCAGAGGGCTATTGTGATGATTACTCACACAGTACTTGTAATGTGCTAAGGACCAGATTATAGTCATTTAATGGAGTTACTATAGAAACCTACACCAGTGAGTTAAACCAGAGTTATATCAATGGAACTGAAATTTACCCTTCGGCATGATAATTACTATATATCAAGGGCAAGTTTAAGTCCCTTATCTTTGGTTTTTGAAGTGAGGAGGACAGTGGGGAGTGTCTTTTTTCCCCTTAAACTGACCATTAATATGCTCCCTTGCCTTATTCTTTCAGCTTGAACAGGCGCTCACTCCTGAGACGTTAGTACAGTGGACCAATCCCAGCGTGATGGCCAATAGCAAAGTGAACGTGTTTCTTCCCAAATTTAAGGTGGAAGGGGATTATGATCTGAAGCCTGTTTTGGAAAGCTTGGGGATGACAGATATTTTTAACGAGAATGTAGCAGACTTCTCTGAAATGTCTGAGACTAAGGGCGTGGTTTTGTCACAGATCATCCATAGAGTCTCTCTGGAAGTAAATGAAGAAGGTGCTGAATTGAGAGAGGTACCAGGATATCGGATCCTGCAACACAAAGATGAATTTAAAGCTGACCATCCATTTATCTTCTTGTTTAGGCATAACAAAACCCGCAACATTATTCTTTCTGGCAGATTCTGTTCTCCTTAAATAGGGCATATCTATTGAGAAAAAGCAGAATCCATTTGTTGTGATTCATATTTCTGTAAAGCTTTGCATCCTGAGTACCACCACTGAAAGGTAATCTAAGATGTTCATATATCAAATAGGCAGCACCACATACTTTTCACATGCAGCAGTCATATAAAATGATGCAATTTAACTCATTTTGTTTCACTCACCTAGAATAAGGAATTTAGCACCACACAGGAACGCTCATGTGTTTCATCAGGAAATACCCCATCTCCAGCAACAAACAAACATTCATGTTTCTCTGATGCATTTCATTTTCTAAAAGAAAATTAAATCAAAGTCCGTTTTCCTGGAGGAAGGTGAATTGGAATTGCTGAGGGATCTGGAATTTCATAATGAAAGCTGGCTCAGTTTTCTATAAATGTATCTTGTGCTGTATCCAGAATCTTTCCAAAGTGTAATCCTACTTCCAAAAAAAAAAAAAAAAAAAAAAAAAAAAAAAAGTATTTTGACATTTGGGATAGCTTTGATCCTTCGGTTGACTGTGCACTGGCACAGTGGTGTGCTTGAGTGGAACGTTCTTGGCTTCAGTGAGACTCCATTCGGGTTGAGCAGTGTGTCTACACCGTCTGTTGGAGGACTGGGCCTGCCATCTGTAATATGGAGTTAACAATTCTTATTCACTTTCATAAACTGCAGCGATATCTAGGGAAGAAATGCGCTAGATAATAAAATAATTAATGATAATACTTACAGTTGTGACCGTAAGCGCCAGATCCTCAGCTGGCAACCTCAGTGGAACTATGTTAATTTACACTAGCGTAGGATCTGGCCCCAGTAGCTTGGAAATTCCCTAATGATGCCCCTTAAATGATTAAATCAAGTTGGCAGTGTAAGTTAGCTAAGTGGCAGTGGGGTAGTAGGAAAAAAAAAGAAGTGAAGACTGAACTCTCTATTCCCCGAATGAGAAGTGGGTAAACTCAGTTTACCCTCGACTACACTACTGCTCAGTGGCAGTTCCAGCTATGAAGAGCCTATGTTGTGTATATTCTGAAAATGAAAACTGGAAATACTGAATGTACCAAACATTTGCTATGGAACGAGAACTGCCACACGTCTCAGGCTTGTGTTGCCCTATCATTTCTGACTTCAGAATAGTCATTAAAGACGATCCCCACAGTGAATGTGATGTGTAAAAAGGAAATCCAGACATTAACATGGATTAGATTAATATATTTAATTCCTGGTGCAAGAATGGAAAAAATGATATTTTTTTTTATGAACCGGGTCTTCAAGCGAAACATAAGAGCACTATAAGTAGGGTTAATTTCTGGCTAAGGTCTTCCTGCTGCATGTGTTCAGTATTGGTTTACCTTATACCATTCAGAATAAAGCATTATAAAAAGAAGTGTGTGTCGTCTACTTTTAAACTGTTGTTCAAAGGCCAAAAATTGGTTTCTCTTATATTCATGCCCACCGTTTAATCCTGTACTATCTATATTACAGACAGATAGGATCTAGACATACTTTGGATTTATTTTTTTGTTACAAAAATTGTTGTGTGGTCAAAACAGCAGATGAGAAAAGTGGTTACTGCATCTCTAAATATTGAATAAGATTTTTTAAGATATTGAGCTAAAGAAGGTTATGTGATGAATGGATGACTGATGGGGAGAGATACACAATTAAAATGGTTGGTTAAATAGTGCCTCTCTTCCAGCTGTTCACATCAAATGTAAACTGGAGCTTTATTTGGAGTTCTGCATTTTTCTAGGAATGACTTTTCAGCAAAATGCCTGCAAAGCCTCCAAACAGAGCCAGCTCTTTGTTTTTTGCCGCCCTAAGCAAAAACAAAACAAAACAAAAAAACTGGAGTGTCGCCCCGTCAGAAGTGCTCAGGACACTGGTGCCGGCCCTGTCTCCAGAGTCAGTATGTTGCAATTGGTCCTTGTCTTCTGATAGATTGTGGGATTCTGAAAATTCACCTCAGCCTCTGAGCCAAGATAACAGACCTAACATTTCTGGATCATCCTGGGAACCAATATATCAGCATTTCACTGTCAAATGTACAACACTAATGGTTCAAAATCTGCAGTAAGTCCAAACAGATGTGAACATTACAGGCAAGAGACTTCTTTTGCTACTCCTGAACTGAAAACAAAGCCAAAAGGGATTCCCAAAGCCCCTCTCAGTGGGAATGCATGTGACTCAGGCTATGTCTACACTGCCACTTATGTTGGTATAACTTATGTCGCTTAGGGGTGTGAATAAGCCCCCCCGAGTGACTTAAGTTACACCAACCTAAGCTCCAATGTGGGCAGTGCTATGTTGGAGGGAGAGCTTCTCCCACCAACATAACTACCGCTGCTCACTGGGGATAACGGGAGATCCCTCTCCTGTTAGCTTAGAGCAGCTCCACTACAGAGCTTACAGCAGTGCATAGGTGCAGCTGTGCCGTTGTAAGCTCTCTAGTGTAGCCATGGCCTCAGAAAATACAGGCATCTACCTTCCAGAAACAATATTTCTGCAACACAGGGGAAAACCCTGGGTCTAGTGCAGGGGTCGGCAACGTTTGGCACGCGGCTCGCCAGGGTAAGCACACTGGCAGGCTGGGCCAGTTTATTTACCTGCTGACATGGCAGGTTTGGCCGATCGCGGCCCCCACTGGCCGCGGTTCGCCGTCCCGGACTAATGGGGGCCATGATCGGCCAAACCTGCCATGTCAGCAGGTAAATAAACTGGCCCGGCCCGCCAGGGTGCTTACCGTGGCGAGTCACGTGCCAAACGTTGCCAACCCCTGGTCTAGTGGTTAAAGAGCTGGTTTGAAGACAGGAGTTCTGGGTTTTTTTCACAGCTATACCACAGACTGTGCGTAACCATGGGCAAGTCACATAAGTCCTGTGCTTCAGTTTCTGCATTTCTAAAATGGTGGCAATAACCCTACTTATGTTGCTAAGTGTATCTAGAGACTACATAGGGCTTGTAGGTGCTACCATAATACATAGCCATCACAGCGGGAAATGAGGGATGGCAAACATTTAGTAGAATCCTTGTCTGGGCCTACAGAAAGGGAAATAGTTCACTTCCCAGCAGCCTGCAAATATCTCTCTCCTTCTGAATGGATGTTCTCAATGACAATCAGCTAACACTGTGCAATAAAGTGAGGAACAACTAAGGGTATGACTACACTGCAATAAAAATCCTGCAGTTCTAGCATCCTGTGAGGAGGGAGGGTCCCTGAACTTGGGCTGCCACCAAAGCCTGAACATTTACACTGCAATCAAATAGCCCCGCAGCCTGAGTCTCAAAAGCCCAAGTGAGCTGGCACAAGCCAGCGATGGTGTCTAATTGCAGTGTAGACATACTCTAACTGGCTAATCCTTTTGGTGAAGCGATCTTGTGACCAGGAAACCCAGAGCAATAATTATTTTGGCTACAACTATTCCAAAATCCTTTCTTCATGCCTCCTGCCAGTTTCAGAATAACAGAGTGTGAAAATATTCTATTTGGTGAGTAAGGCCCAGTTCCACAAAGTGATTTAGGCTCCTAACTTCCACAGATGTCAATGGAAGTTAGGAGCCTAAATATCTAAATATTCACTTGCTGCAACTTGCTTGCTGTTTGAATTAGAAATAGAACCTCACACACATGCTCCTCCCATTACAATTAGAAATCAAGGCTTCTCAGACCTAATGCCACCCCACTGTGAGCTATTATCTGACCTCACCACCTAACCAGGATTGGGCCTGGACAGTATTTGATAGGAAATCTCATAAGAAACACTTCTGGCAGGTATTGCAGAAAGTGCTGTTGCTGATTCAATAGGTGGTGTGATGTCCTTGGAGACACAGTGGAGTGCCAAAGGGCACAGCTGAAGATGGAATTGTGATGAATTTCATCTACTGCAAGTCCATGGAACTGATTGGTTTGCTCACTGATACCAAGCACTGTTTCATCGAACACATCTTCAATCTCTATGTAGACCTCATTACCACAGTGCCTGATATCTCACAGTCTTTATGCTCACAACACCCTTGTTAGGTGGGGAAGTGCTATTATCCCTATTTTACAGATGGGGAAAGTGAGGCACAGAAACTAAGTGGCTCACCCAAGACCCTTCATGAAGCCCGTGGCAGAGCAGGAACTGGAATGCAGCTTTCCCAAGCCCTAAACTAGTGCTCTACTTACTGAACTATCCTGCCTCTCCACAGAATTCCTTCACATAACTCAGGAAAGAGGCAACATCACTTACCAAACAAGGAAACTCTTTACACTTTATTCTTAAAAAACCTGAGTGTAGTACAACAGCCCAGCGTGTGGAAAAGAGTATTTTGCACAAAGAAAGGAAATTACTTAGCACAACAGCTTTTCTGCCCCAGGAAAACTTTCTGAAACTATTTGCCTAACTGGAACGCATTAGGCGTGCAAAGTGAAGCATCTTAATGAGTCAGGGATAATAGTCGTCATTCTCAGGGATAGTCTGGCAGTGCCTAGGGAGGGCCTGTACTCCAGCTGAGACAGAGACGTTTCAACCAATTTCCCTTTCTTACACTGTGCTGCACCACACTAGTGGTATATGTCGGTGGTTTTCACACTTTTTTTCTGGCGACCCAGTTGAAGAAAATTGTTGATGCCCGTGACCCAACAGAGCTGGGGATGAGGGGTTTGAAGTGTGGGAGGGGCTCAGGGCTGGGGCAGAGGGTTGAGGTTGCGGGGGTGAGGGCTGCAGGGTGGGGCTGGGAATGAGAGGTTCAGAGTATGTGGGGGGCTCTGGGCTAGGGCAGGGAGTTGGGGTGCAGGAGGGAGTGAGGGCTCTGGGCTGGGGGAAGCTCTGGAGTGAGGCCGGGGATGAGGGGCTTTGGGTGCAGGAAGCTGCTCTGGATTGGGCTGGGGCAGGGGATTGGGGCACGGGCTTACTTTGGACGGCTCCCAGTCAGTGGTGCAGCGGGGGTGCTAAGGCAGGCTTCCTGCTGTCCTGGCACCGCAGACTGCACTGCACCCCGGAAGTGGTCAGTAGCAGGTCTGGCTCTCGCCCACAGGTTCCCAGCCAATGGGAGTGCGGAACCGGTGCTCGGGATGGGGCAGCGCATGGAGCCCCGTGGCCCCCCTGTCTGGGAGCCGGACCTGCTGCTGGCCCCTTCCGGGGCACTGCGCGGTGTCAGAACAGGTAGGGACTAGCCTGCCTTAGCCGGATAGCACTGACCAGAGCCACCGCAACCCAGTGCCTTACGGTCGCGACCCGCAGTTTGAAAACCACTGGTATATATAACCCTTCTGCCTGGTGGAGTTGGCAGCAACTAAGGTCGGGTTCTATATCTAGAGGTCCCTCTTAACAACATAATAATCCCAGTAATCTGGGAAAAATACACACCACCCCTGAGTGCCTCTAAAAGGCCATACTTCCTCTCTCGCAAGCAGTCTGTGTATGGAAAAGAAAACTTTTAATGAGAAAGGGAAAGGAACCCAGCATTAATTTGAGAAAATGCCACAAGCATGATTCAGAAGCATATAACCATAAGCAAAACTCCCACCCAAGAGTAGGCTGGGCAATGTCCTTTGCCTCAGTTTCTCACAGTGCAGTGTGAAAGTCTGACAAACTAATGTTCTCTTACCAAGCCGTTCCCCTCTCCCTCCACCGCAGCCCACTCACAGTTGTGGTCCTTGGCCAGCGATGACTCAGTTTAGAGATGCATTTATGTGAGATCACCTCCTGCCCAAACGGGAGGGAAGGCATCAAGCAATACCTCAGCTGCTGCTTCCGTGCCATCGTTCACATCACATCACTGACCTCCACGCTGTCATTCACCACTGCTGCATCGTTGTTTCCTCCGTCACTGTGCCGTTGTTCACTCCACTATTGTTGGCTGCTTAGCCATCACTTTCTCCGCTGCCACCAGCCTCCCTACTACAACCTCTGGAGGTTCTTGAGATCCCGCCACTTAACACAGCGCTCTGATTTCAGCAAAGGCCACACCACCAGGTACAAACACCTGTCCCTACACCTCTCTCCCTTTTACTGGGATTTGGCCTCCCTACCCCCTGCTTAACAAGTGCAGTTCAGTTGAGGGTGAACCCTTCAACCAGGGCAGGCCAAGCACAGCCTTCTGCCCCAACTCACATACCAAGGACAACAACCATTCATCACTCCTGCACTCAACACCAAAGTGACTTGCAATCCAACACCAGTCAAAAGTGATCATTCGGGCAAATCTGCTCCATGATGCTGAGCACCTAGGCAGAGTAGGCGTGTCTATGCAAACAAGGTTGGTTCCTAAAGTCTTTTTCCCCAGCTCATCACTAGATGTCAGGGGAGAGCTCATTCAGACCCTGCTTAGACATAGTTTGTATAAGCAAGGAATCAGATAACCAGCACAGGATGTATTCCAGGACAAAAATGCATGCTAGGCTGGAGTGCAATGTAAATATAGGTAGTGCAATGATAAGAAAAGGCTTAGCAGAACATTGCCTTTATCATTAATAAAGAAGCAATTGTTAGATTATTCAGAGTGAAGGTTAAACTCAAAAGAACCCAAACATTTGAAATATGGAATCCACAGTTAAAGTCAGTTGTAACTCTGCCCCATAGTGACATCAGCCATCCAGCTTTTTCTTTGTTCCTGATGACCCTACTGCCTAAGCTGTGTTATTTTTGTACCAAGGATTTTTCCTAAGGGCTTTAAGAAGCCTACTTCTTTTGAAAAGCAGCATATGGTTTCTTCTCTTTTCCTCTGCTTTCATATTTACCTCCACTTTTTTGGGGTCACCCTGTGGAATCATATTGTTTTCTCCCTTCCTTTGCTTCTTCTGTTTCTGTGTTTTCCTGCTCCATGTTGCTTTCCTTCCATCTTTTTGCGGTTTCTCTCTTTCCCTCCTTCTAAAATTCTCCCTGAGGGTCTTCCCACAGGTTGCTATTTGTAACACCATAGCACCTAGGAGCCTTAGTCATGGACCAGCATCCCATTGTGCTAGGTGCACAAACACAGAACAAAAACATGGTCCGGGACCCAAAAAGTTTACAAACTAAGTAAAAGCGTATGTCTTCCTGCTCTGAATTTCTTTGCTCCTCTTTCTCCTCCCCCAACTTCTCCCAGCATCTACCCCCTTTACTCTCCAATTCTTGGGGATCTCTGGAGACCCCAGGGGTGGAGGGAGGGAACCTGTGATGATACACGAAGATGCTTCATGGATCCTGTTTTATGTTCTCCAGCCCATTCTTAAATTTGATTCTCCCCTAAAAAGTGACTTCAAGCGACCTCTCAGTTCCATATCTAGATGGCTCACTGATTACCACATCTGATTTTCTCAGTTTGCAAGTAAAGGGATTATTGTTTTCACCAGCTGCCAGCAAACTCACCCCGAGATCCAAGAGTCATGCTGAGTTCTTTTCATCTTGTGCACCACACCCAATCATAGAGATTCTGCTGAATGATGCCCTCAGCTACACCCATATGCAAACAAAGACATTCATGGCAATGGAGCTGCACTCAGACATTATTGAAGGCAGAAATGGATCTGCAGAGTTTTTATTCCTGATGATGCTGCACAAGATGGGAAGAACGCACCTGGCTGGTGACTATGTGGGGCTGACAAGAAGAGAAACAAATAAACAAACCACCACCATCATTGTATTTGCTCTGCCACGGAGTGAGCATCTGGAAGTCAGAGAAAAGCCTCCTGTTGAATGGGCTTTAAATCAAGTCCCAAGTGGGCAAGACTCCCTCTTGTAAGCTTTACCAGCTGCTGCTCACTGACCGGAATCTGACAGGAAGGCCCGTGTTCCAGCAGAAAGTTAGGTCAGGTCCTGATGTTGTTCATTAGGTTGTAAGGTCCTTAGAGCAGGGACCATGTGTGTTTGGCACCTAACACAACAGGTCTCTGACTGGGTCTTTTTGGTTATACAGTAATATCAATCTGTTGGCGTTTTATCTCCGAGGTGAAATCCTGGCTCCACTAAGTCAATGGCAAAACCCACATTGACCTCAGTAGAGTCAGGATGTCACCCACTGTGTCCAGGCCAAATTTCTAAACTGGGTAGTTCCAGTCTGCCTCCCTAAATTCTGCAAATTAATTTGGATAAGATGTTGTACAGAGTTGCATCCATCTCTTCTTTCTATTAAAAAGATTAGCAGCATATGACTGAAAAATGACGTGACACACGCTGCTTTGAGGAATTATACATCATAGGTTCCAGAACTCATTTCATGTTTTATGAAATGTGCAATTATGCTCATTGTGAAAAGTTTGCAACTCTCCTTGTACTCAGCTTCTCCTTCTTTCTCTCAAGCCCCAGGCTGGCTTTAGGGGGCAATGTTTAAGGGGTATCCAAAAACAGTCCAAAATTAATAATGCAAAGCTAGACTCTCCTCTACCTGCTCCCCTATTGATTCCACAAACTCTTTTATTTCCCTGCTTTCATGGCCATGATACTCTGGTTATCTGGGCTCTTGATTCTCCACTGCCCATCGACAAAAAGGATTCACAACACATGCAAAATATAATTAAAAGAGAAAAGTTTGTATTCTTGTTTTTCCTTTTCCTTCCCAATTTCTTTGGTTCCTTCTTTCTGTTCCTTTTACATAACATTTTTCTTATTTCACGGCCATTCTCTTTTTTCTTGCTATATTTCTCTATTTTGTCCTCTTATACTAGTTTACTTCGAGTCTTTCCCTATTCCTTTTCTTTTTCTCACCCCATGTGCACCTCTCTTTCTCCTTTGGGCCTCTTTCACTGCCCATTCTTTCCACCTAATTCCTTCTGTCATTGAGTCTCCTATACCTTTTCCCCTTGTCCCCCCCATCAGTTTTCCCCTTTCCTCATTACATTCCCAACATTCCCCTATCTCCTTCCCTTTTTCTTCATAGTCCACATTTCCTCCCTGGCCCTCATACTAACCCTATTTTGTCCATTAATCTATCCACTGGTTCTTAAACACATCCCCTCAGCTCTCCCAATTCTCTAACCCTGTTTTGTCTGAATCCTCTACTCTGAAACTTCTTTTCCCCCTCAATACCACCTTGCTATCCTTCAGCCTTTGTCCTTTTCCCTCAACAGCTGCCATCTCTACCCATAAAGTCTACATACATTTTCCCAGGTCTCCCCAAACAATCTTCTCATGACATTCCCCACAAACTCCTTCCCTTCCTTCACCTGCCTGCAGATCTACACGATAGCAGCAGCAAAGTTAGTGATTGCTCAGGTTTGAAATTCTGGCAGAGATGGGCTTCTAGAAAGCCATGGGAAAGGGAATGTTTGCCCTTCCACCAGCCATCGCCTGTTGCTCCATTGTTGGCCCCCACCTCAGTAAATCTTGGAAGTCCAGTTGCCTGTGCTGGGTGCTTGATAGCTGAACTGACTCTCCAGTGAGCGTCCTCAAACCTTCTGTAGCTGCAGGATGGGTTTGTGGCTCTGCTGAGGAGAAACTAGCTGCACTTGTTGTATGCCCAGAATCTCAGAGGACTGTGCTGGCCCATGTGACCAGTGGAAGGGACCTTATAAATTGGATGTCCTTAAAGTCAGTCTTGGCTAATTACCTGCCATGTTCCACTACAGAGTTGGCTGTTCTTGAGTGGTGGAATGTACAATGTTCTCACTCACTGGGATAGCCGTAGATAAGATGGTAGTCAGCAGAAGTATGCAGAGGAGCTGTCATTGGTACCCATCAGATTTTTCTTTCCCTTTTCTAATGTTGCTAGTGGACTCGGGGAGAATCAGGTTTTGTTGCAGGGGGAGCTACAACTCAGAAAAAATGGCCAGCTTTTAGAAACACACCCGAGCTGCCACTCCTGATCTATTTTTACTTGTAACTAAGATTTAAAAGCTGTCCTGACTTTGGATTTTTTTTTTTTATTGTTCAAGGAGGCAATTTTCTCTTCTTAATTAAAATCTTAATACAAATTAAAACTAACTTTCTGTATTATCTTCAAATAAAATAAAATACAATAAAATAAAATAAAGAGAGATGGTCCTAGGCAATGGAAAAGTAACACATCTCAATTGTTTCCTCTATTACTGCAATTAGACTGAATTCCAAGCAAGGAGTCTCTGAAGATAATACCACCCTCAGGCCTCAACCGTGAAATGAGCTCTCCCTGGACAGATTTCTGTGCACATCCAGAGACCCCTTGACTTCAAAGGGGTGTCCCTGAGAGCTCCAACTTCACCAAGCTCATTGCAGGTCTGGATCCTGAATTTCAATGTGAAGAGTATCTTGGTTTTGTGATCAGGAGATATTGGCAACAGATATAGACTGTTAAACTTGTCAGGCAAAACAGTCAAAATAAAACTCTAATTCCAGATAGTTGGACACTATGTTCCTGCAAAACGCTGCAAGAAACTACAAGATGATGGGACTTTGACATGACTAAATTATAATGATTTCACCACCACTGCAGTGCGTGGGTGGAACATTATGCAGGGGGAGTGGCAGAGACTTTTATATTCTAGCAGCCACAGAAAACTGCTCGGAGCTCACTTACTCAGCAGACAAGAAGCAGACAAGAAGGTAAACAATTTTTAAACAATTTTGTTTTGTAACTATGAACTGTGGTTGGCGAAGAAGGCTGTTTTAAAAGCAAATTTTTAAAAGTAAGGAATTCTGTATGTTTGCAAAATGAACAATGTTTTAGAGGGGCAGACAGTTTGATCTTTTAGGTTGTTCATCTTTCGAAGAACTAGGCAACAAAAGCACCATGAAAAATCTGAACGTGGAGAAGATAAGTTCAAAATTCTTAGAAGTGTATGTTGTGTGATAAAATCTGTGGTGACATATGTATGTATCTGCATGTGATACTGCGGAAGTTGTAATTAGTGGAGGCCCTTGGATAAAATAACCCAAGTCTGTTCACTTGAATGGCACAATGCAAATCCTATTTCCTCTCTTTGGCTTTTGGAGAGCTAGAGGTGACAGGTGGGAGAGTTGAGTATCTTTAGTTTTTCAAAAGCAACAGAGAGTCCTGTGGCACTTTTAAGACTAACAGATGTATTGGAGCATAAGCTTTCGTGGGTGAATACCCACTTCGTCAGACGCATGACAAAGTGGGTATTCACCCACGAAAGCTTATACTCCAATACATCTGTTAGTCTTAAAGGTGCCACAGGACTCTCTGTTGCTTTTTACAGATCCAGACTAACATGGCTACTCCTCTGATACTTTAGTTTTTCAGTATTGATTGGGAGGTTAATGTTGGCTAGGGAAATATGCAATGTTGGCTTTGATATTTGGATTATGCTTTAATGTTTGGTAAAAAGCACACAGCGCTCAGGATAGATGTAGGTGAATACACAGATATAAAAGATCTTCATGCAGGAACAATAGGGTCAGAAAGTAGTGGAAGGGATGCATTCCCAAGGCACTAGCTACTAATTAGTGGAGCACTGCCAACTGCTTTCCCAAAGAGGATAATCAGCATTATTTCATTTTACAAATGGGGAAATTGAGAGACAGAGGTTAAGTGTCTTGCCCAAGGCCACTCATAAAGGTAATGGTACAGCTGGGATGAGAATCCAAGTTTCCTGACTCTAAGCACAGTGCCACACCCACTGGACTATGCTGTGTCTCAGTGAAATCCTGTACAGAAACATGGGCACAACAAACGAGAAACCCGTGATAGGTCTCTTTAAAGGCAGCTTTGCTGGCTGAACCCTGCTTGCTTTGTTCATGCCCATTGTTCCATTTAATGGGATAAATCTTATAAACAAAACAAGCAGGTTTGTGCTGAAATCGATAAAAATGGGAGTGTTAGTGACATGATTCTCACAGTAGGAATCTATCTGGCCCCAAACCAATCACAGAGGGGAAGTAGGAGTGCACAACTCATATTCTACTCCCGCTCCCAACAGTAACCAGCACGGTGACCCTATAATATGTGTTGGGGCTCAGGATTCCTTCACTCTGAGCTTTGCTGTGTTGTAACCACAGCTGAGCAGAACATTTATCATGACAGCTTTTCAAACGTAGTTCACCTGCTTTCTAGTTTGCAAAACTTCCACGAATTGAACCATTTTGAAAGGATTGAAGTTGTGTGAAATACTATTTCATAGAAGTATGTTTGAAAAAGAAAACAGTCACTTTTTTTCAAATTCCCACTCAGAAGGATATGGATGAAAAAGAGCCCCTTCCAATGCCACAGAGGCTTATGGATTAAACAGAGAACTAGGAGCCACAAGATCTTGAGTTTTATTCCCTGTTCTTTGAATGCTCTGCTAATATTTAATTATGAAGTAGGTAATTATTCACATTCCCCATTTTCCTGCTGTGAAAATGAAGGCTCAGAGAGATTAATTAACATGCCCAAGATAACACAAACTCAGGCGCAGATTCTCTGCAGGTATAAATTGTCACAGCTCCATTGAAGTCAATGGAGAAAGAAGGTCTACATTGCGGGGGGGGGAGGGGGGGCGCGGGGGATCGATTTAAGATACGCAAATTCAGCTACGTGAATAGCGTAGCTAAATTCGACTTATCTGATCCGACTTACCCTGCTGTGAGGATGGCGGCAAATCAACCGCCGTGGCTCCCCCATCGACGGCGCTTACTCCTACCTGCGCTGGTGGAGTATGCGCGTTGATTTGGGGATCGAATGTCGTGTCCTGACAAGACGCGATAATTCGATCCCCGAGAGATCGATTTCTACCTGCCGATCCAGGCGGGTAGTGAGGACAAGCCCTGAGGATCTGCTGCATTGTGTCAGCACCAGGTTTAGAACTGGAGTCTGGTGAGTGATCCCTTTGTTTAATCAGATTATATTATCTCCCAGACAAATCAATTAGTCACCACTCTTCACAGTTTTGTCTGATTTTAGGGATATGTTTTAATTTAAAACGCTACAGCGGGAGGGCTCCAGATGTGCTGCTGTAGTGTTTCAGGGTAGACCAGTGGCTCTCAAACTTTTGTACTGGTGATCCCTTTCACATAGCAAACCTCTGAGTGCAACCCTCCTTATAAATTAAAAACACTTTTAAATATATTTAACACCATTATAAATGCTGGAGGCAAAGCGGGTTTTGGGGTGGAGGCTGATAGCACGTGACCCTCCCATGTAATAACCGCACAACCCCTTGAGGGGTCCTGACCCCCAGTTTGAGAACCCCTGGGGTAGACACTACCTATGCTGATGGGATGGTTTCTCTCACAGATGTAGGTAATCTGCCTCTCCTAGAGGTGGTAGCTAGGTCAATGGAAAAATTCTACATGTTGTCTACATTGGGGATAGGTCGGTGCATTTACATCTCTCGGGGTGCGGATTTTACCTACTGCCTTTTGGGGAGGTGGATTACTTATACCGATGAGAGAAGCCCTTGTCAGACTAGGTCGTGTCACACTGACAGCAGTGGAGCTGTGCCACTGTAGTATTTTAAGTGTAGACAATTCCTTAGTTTTGGGTGCTCGTCTTGCGACATCTTGGGCCTGATTTTCTGTAGTTGAGCAGCCAGAATGCCAGTTGAGCCAGTTGGAGCAGTAGGCACTTAGCACCTCTGGGCTGGGGATGGTGGAAAACAGACCCAGCATGTCTCAGGTTGGACACTCAAAACTTGAAGCACTCAGAGTTAGTTACTACTTCTCAAAAATTTGGCCTTAATCTAGCTGAATCTCTATTTCCCTGGATGAAAAAGGGATCAATAGGTTAATTTAGCAGAGGTGAAACTTGAAAATACTCATGACAGCAGATGTCCATAATCATAGCTAGTTAGGTAGATATATTAAATCTCTTTTCCTCCTTGAATTTATACAATCCTAATAACAAAAACAAACAAGTCTTATTGAGATTTTGCACAAAGAGGGCTTTTTGAGATTTCACAAAGCCTCTGAAAAATTCAGGCTGCTAAAATTTTGAGGATGCAAGGTGAGGCATAACTCATAATGAATACTTGCACAGATATATGTATCCCTTTCACCCACCACAATGCTTCATGTGAACAGAGCCTTTTATATGTGCTTTTCACACTCCTTAGAATACCTATATTTTTGTGTTCACCAAACACCCCCCTTCTTTTCTTTATGAGAAACAATGGAGCATTAAAAGTGACTTAGTGAGAGCAGATTGATGCAATGCAAACTGCCATAAGGCACTGTACACAATAGGTTCCAACTTGCTTTAAATCTTATTAAATATGCAATTATGCTCAGACTAGGTTGGCATCTCTCCTAGCACCTAGCCCTTCTTTCTTCCGTTTCTGTTCCCTGTATAATTTAGTTTAATATTTTTACTATTATAGCTCTCTTTCTTTGGGCACAGCTTTTACCCTTCTAATAGTATTTACTGAAATTTCATATACATTTACTTTAATACAAAACTCAAACATTTGATAGAAAGGTTTGCATAAGAGGCATTTCTCCCTACTGTATTTAACAAAGGCATGGAAAAAGGTTTGTTACCTCCAAAAGGATTGTAGCTGGGTGGTTCTTTCCAAAAACACTTTTTCCAAGTAGCTATTTGCTTTTCTTGCAAATATCAGCAAGTAGAGTATCTCTGATTCACATTAACCATCAAAGCATAACTGTGGTTACTATAATCAGACTTGCTATTGTACCTGTATGCAAATACTTAGGTTACTGTATTTTCATCAGGAAAATTGTTTTCTCAGAAAAGTGCATCAGCACAGCCTTTTTCTGAATGCTCCTTTTGAAATTTTCTGTTTCCATTTAGAGATTTTTAAGCACATTTTGTATTTTTTTCTGGATATCAGTGTCATGTAAATTGCTTTCTGTACATAACACAGGGCTTTTCCCTTGTAAGGAACATTTGTATCCTGATCCATGCTCTGGATTGGCCACCCTGAGAAGGAGAAATGAAGAAAACTGATCACCATCTTAGTTAAGCCTGAGGTGCAACACGGAGAGAGTAAAGATCAAACCCCACCACATATGAACGAGCTCAAGCTACATCTTAGCACTGTTGTGGAAAATTATCCACACTGTTGATTTTGGCTCAGACAGCCTGAGGCTCCTTTATTGATCAATCAAACATGCATGCATGGGGGAGTCAGCCAAGGCAGCCGAACCCCCGCGACAGATAAAATGCGAGATATTATATAGGATAAAACCACAAAAATTACATATACTTCCTTAAAAAGTTTTACATCCATATAAGGAATAAAGCAAAACAAGTTTTCCTGTTTTTCTTAGTTTTGCCGCTTGTGGTTTCTTGCTCTGTCACCTGACATCTATTAATCATAATTTGTTACAAAGGTTAATTCTACTTTTATAATTTCTACAATTAGTTCTACTTTTATGACTTCTGTCTATCCTTCTCCTCCCCGCCCCCCTTCTCCTTCCTCCAGGCCACACATACAGTTCACCTGACCCTACATACAGTTCACTTGAGCAAAGTTTAGGCCTTAGACTATTTTTCCTCCACAACACCAAGGAAGATATTTGTAGATATCAATTTAGATCTAAGCTAGGGTGACCAGACGTCCCGATTTTATCGGGACTGTCCCGATATTTACTTGTTTGTCCTGTCCCGACCAACGCGAATTATCCTGATATTTTGCTCCCCGGCGCACAG
This sequence comes from Trachemys scripta elegans, assembly GCF_013100865.1. NCBI lineage: Eukaryota > Metazoa > Chordata > Testudines > Emydidae > Trachemys > Trachemys scripta. The sequence goes on from NC_048299.1 coordinate 162,977,127, forward strand.
GCGGAGGGGGCTCGGGCCCCCCTGCCCTGACTCCACCCTGGCCCCAACCCGACTCTGCCCCTCCCCCCATTGGATCCCTCCCCACATTCCCACCCTTGCCCTGTCCCCAGGCCCGGCCCTCACTGCCCCATTGGATCCCTCCCCAAATCCCTGCCCTGGCCCCGCCTCTTCCCCAAGCATGCCGCATTCCTCCTCCTCACCCCTCCCTCCCAGGCATGCGCTAATCAGCTGTATGGCGGTGCAAGCACTGGAGGGAGGGGGGAGAAGCAGGATGCGGCCCCCAGCTCAGGGGAGGTGGAAGTGGAGCGGAGGCAAGCTGGTGCGGGGGGCAGGGTGTGGAGCTGCCGGTGGGTGCTCAGCCCCCACCAATTTTTCCTGTGCTCCGGTGGCTCTTGGTTGTTTTTTTTTTGCTTTCTGTTTTTGTTTTTTCCTACACCTCCAGCTCTTGTTTTTTTTTTTTTTTTTTGCTCCGCCGGCATCCCCTCTTGCCCCCGCGTCCCGATATTTCACATCTCTCGTCTGGTCACCCTAATCTAAGCTAAGATCAATCATGTGAACTAAAGACTCTGAGAAGGAATGAAAATCCTTTGGAAGAGCAACTTGAGGATGCTCAAATTGCTCCAATGCCCATTTGTGTGAGTGTGTGAGTGTGTGTGTGTGTGACTCATTGTTCCCCTAAAGTAGATACTAAACCCTTAAGTCTGTTGTTGAAGCTGTAAGGGATCTCTAGGTTAAATCAGTGTTGTTCTAAAGCTGCTATAAATCTAGAGTTTTAGAAATCACTGTGTGTGCCAGATTGCTAGAAGGTTACAGGCATTGTGTTAACGTGGTAAGGGAAATATATTAAACAAACCAAGTATAATGCAAACTTTTTGAATCACAACGTTTAATGGGAGAAAGAAGTAGCCAAAAGGGAAGCTACCAGGGAATCATTTTAAGAGTTGTACTTTAAAATCAAGGCAAAATAACAGCCTCCGCTTTTTATCAGAACCTGACCTAAATTACTCAATTTAATGGGAATGAATTCTCCCATTAACCTTGCTGTAAAACCTTAAAAGGATCATTTTCTTTAGCTTGCTCATTTAATTTGATTTAACTTCCTAAGTGTAGCAACTGGCAGGACAACAAATCAAACCATTGATTGTATTTCAGTTGTCATATCAATTTGGCCATTCGTTGGTAAAGTAGCACTCCGGGGGGGTGGGGCTGCACACTCCGGCGGATCAAAGCAAGTTCGATATAATGCGGTTTCACCTATAACGCGGTAAGATTTTTTGGCTCCTGAGGACAGTGTTATATGGGGGTAGAGGTGTATTGCCTGATTATTCCTATACCCCAGTATTTCCAAAACTTGGGACGCCGCTTGTATAGGGAAAGCCCCTGGCTGGCTGGGCCGGTTTGTTTACCTGCCCCATCCGCAGGTTCGGCCGATGGCGGCTCCCACTGGCCGCAGTTCGCCGCTCCAGGCCAAGGGGGAGCTGCTGGAAGCTGCGCAGACTGAGGGACGTACTGGCTGCTGGCATTTTCCCCCTTCTTTATAAAAAAAGGGGATCTAAATAATCCTGGGAATTACTGGCCAATTGGCCTTTTAAATTTGGTCTTTAAAATCTAAACCAGTTATTTTCAGGGGAGGTTAGGGGACTGTGCTGAGAGCTTTGATCTTTCTGTACAAGAACATCCAGCTTTAGGCATGGCTGTTCAACCACAGATAATTGTTTCATGCTCACACATCTGATTTATAAATTTTGTTGCCTTAAGAGGAGAGTTTGATGTGACTGTTGATTTGAAATCTCCTTTTGATTCTTTGAGAGAAACTAAGGAAGGCTGGGATAGATCTTAGGTTACTTTATCTTTTGAGACCCCTTGGCTTACATGGTCAAAGGGTGGCCAGGGTCAGGACAGGGTGGAAGGCACATTAACTGATCTCATTCCCATTACAATTGGCAACAAGGCGGTCTACTACCTTTTATTTTTACTTTTTATATCAAGGAGGTTTTGGTGGTGTTAGAGGGGAAGCAGTATTTCCCTCCCAAAGTTTTTAACCGACCTGGGTGTGCAGATGATGTGGCCAGGTTGAAGATTTGCTGTGTTGCCTATTATTTTGTAACTTTTATTGCTGTTTGATAACTAAATGTTCCTTCCCAATCTTGGCTCAGAAGCCTTTTGCATCATTGACTCAAAAATTGGAATATTAGTTGTACAGCAATAATGTTTCTGTTGTATGGGCAGTTGCTCTATTTTCCTGATTAGCAGTTTAAAAAAAATTGTGCAAGGGATAGGCTCTTTATGGTCTAAATGGATCTGCTTATTCCTAACTTCTGTAATTTTATTTTTGTATGTTGTTTTATGGACTGTTTTTAAAATGTAAATTGAATCTTGGAGACTGGTGGTTAAATCCATGCATTTTAATTACTGCATTGTAATGATTTTAAAACTTGTATTGTTCAGTTATGGCTTATTGCTAAAATGCCATATTAATAAGAGAGATTTGATTCTCGGAAAGGTGTCAACACTGTCCTGAGTGTTCCTTTTGAGCTTGTTTTATAATTCCATTTTGAGATATTTTTGGAAACATTCGAATTTTTTCTTATTTCCGGGTTCTTGGGGCCCAGTTCTGTCCTCAGTTACAGTACAACTCATTGATGTAACTCATGATTACGGTATATAGATGATGCACACAATTTAATGATTGTGAGTCCTTGAAAACCCATCCTGCCTGTAGTGGTTGTCCCTCCCACTCTGGCTCAAAGAGAGGCCACTTAGCCTCACCGTGGGGGTCAGCCCAGTCGCAGGTGGAATTAGCAAATCAAGGGCTGTGATCTATGGGGCTCGGGCACAGGTCCTCAGGCAGGGCAGAGCAGCCAACACCCTAGGGGGGCTCTGGCTCTCAGGCAGGGCGAAACAGCAAACAGGCCATTCAGCCTAATGTGGGAAGAGGATGGGGTGGGTTTGGCAAAAGGGGGTAGGGTCCCAGCCAAGGGTTATGACTGTGGCGGAGGGCTCCGCCACAGGGTCAGCGGGGATTCCACCGAAACACACTGAGCTAGCACTGACAGCAAAACCGGACTAAAGTCTAGTTTCACTGGGCTACTTCCTACCACAATCAAGGGAGGTGTTCTGGTGGCCAGGGATAGTCAGGGTAGTCAGCTGCTGGCAATCTCAGCAGCTCCTCTCCGGTCTCTTCTGGGGGTCGGGCGCTACCCAGCTCAGTCTCAGGGCCAATGGCCTACAGCAAGCAAGAGACATCGGTCTCCTTCCCTGGCTCTCGCTCAACTGAGCTGGGATCTGAAATTAGCTCATTTTTGCCATGGTGCAGATCAGATGAACAAGCCTGCCTGAAAGGCATTTCCTGATCATGTAGTTAGACAGAATAGAGGAAGATGCACTAGAATGAGGGACCCGGCAAGATATTCACATTCTGTATATAGTATAGTTTTCATTAAGGACCAAGTAGTAAAGTTATAGTTCATATTTTTTCCATTGAGTGTTTCATCCTGTAATAAATATAGTGATTTTTGTAAGTCTTTTGCATGGCTACTTAGCCTATAATTGTGATTGTTAAAGATAGTAACAGACCGATTTATTTCCCCTTACCTTGTGACTAACTATTCATAGTTATAAGGGAGAGGTAGGTTATAACTAGTATGTAATTAGGTTATTCTCTCCTAGTGCTGTTTTAACTAGTCCAGAGTAGTCTAACAGTGATCCACTCTCAAAACATGACCTGCCCATCAGGAAATCGCAAAGCATACCATTTTAGCCAGGGCTTTTTCAAAGTTCTTACTTGCTTAGCAATCATTCAGTAAGACAAGGTGGGAGAGAAAATAGCTTTTATTGGACTAAATATTCTGTTGGTGAGAGAGACAAGCTCTTGAGCTGACAGAGCTCTTCTTCAGGTCCTCTCACCAACAGAAGGAGGTCCAATAAAAGATATTATCCCACCCACCTTGTCTCTCTAATATCCTGGGACTGACATGGCTACAACAACACTGCAGACCACTCAGTAAGGCAGAAAAGAATCCAGTCCTACGTTAGGAAATCAGAGCATATTCAGTGCTGGATCTAGTATCATTGCCTAGGCAAGCCGCATTCTTGCTGCTAAGCTGGGCACAGTCAGGAGCTGTACCTTGGAAAGTGGAGAAGAGTGGAAAGAAGATGTCTCATGGCTATACAAGATGTTTGATGATGATCAGTAGTAGCCTCCTTGGCTCAGGAGCACCTAAGTTTCTGTTGGTTAGCAATCAAATACAGTAATTTCACCTAAACTCAGGCTTTAGTCTCACACAGTTAAGCAAAATAAATTATTCAGATTTGGTTCTCTTCTTTTTGTTTCTAGCCCACTGTGACTTCACAATGGGCTCCATTTCTCAAGCAATTAATGAACTGGGCCTTGATCTTTACAATGAACTGAACAAAAATGCTGCAGACAAAAACATCTTCTTCTCCCCTATGAGTATCTCTACTGGCCTGGTCATGGTCCTGTTGGGTGCCAGAGGTAACACTGCTACTCAGATGCAAGAGGTAAGTGTCAACAAAACACCTACATGCGCTTATATTTTACATGCTTTTTTCTGTTAAGGCAAACATTAAAAGTAATGACAAACGATGTGATAATTTTATAAAAAAGTGCATTTGCCGGGGATAATGCAGAATTAAGCAAAGAAACACGGTTTTCAAAATTGCTACATCATGATTTCTATCACCTGCCTGTAGCGTCTGACTAATGATATGATTAGGATTCAGCAGCGTAGAGGCAGGACTTAAGTCACATGGTGACATGGCAGTCTGCCACCATTCCCTTGCCACCATCTTGGGCTCCATTTTAAAAATAATGTTTCTAGTAGTTATGCTTGTCAAGAAATCCTTGAAACTGGAAATATAACCAGTGCAGAGATGTCTGCAGAAAGCCTGGAGCAATTGTTCTGAGAGGTGTGAACTGTCCCGTTCATTTTAGTGAGGTGTTAGCTCAGCTGCGCAAAGTTGACATTTTGGGGTCTGATTTTCTGAAGTGCTGAGCCCCACAGCTCCTTTTGAAGTCAAAGGGAGCTGCAGAAGGTCTACTTCTCTGAAAATCAGGCCCTTGAATATAAACCTTACGTTTTTCACTGCTCATCAGAAAGTCAATTTAGTTTGCCACTGCCTCTTTATTTTTCCAAGTTTGAACACTGCGTACGACTCATCCTCGCAGAATGTCCTTCAAGCTTCCTGTCCACTAGCAAAGTTGTAAGAGCTGGTCAGAAGTCAGGATTTTTTTCCCCTCCATCAAAAAAGTTTTCCTTTTTGTCCAAAAACCAAAATGTTTTGGCCAAAAGCTGCTGAAAAACCAAAAACATTTGGTCAAAATCTTCTGAAAGACTGGACAAAAGGCTGGACAAGATCAATGTTTCTCAGTCTTTTTGATACCAGGAATCAGCTTGCTGCCTTCCTAAACTGTGTCACGGAGATCAAGAACTGGTGCCGGTCCATGGATAGGTTGTTGAGAAACACAGGACTAGATGACCTCTTGAGGTACCGTCCAGCCCTACATTTCTATGATTGGTATTCTTAGGTTACCATGTGCAGAACCTGACTGCTGCACACACACACTTTCTCAGGAAAACTGTTTCCTGCTCAGCTGTAATTAGTATCTAGTGTAACAAACATCTTAAGATAAGAATAAGCCTTTCTGTGGAATGCATTTATGCCACTTACAGCTGCAGTAATGTTACAATTTCAACCACAGGTTCTTCATTTGAATAGAGCTGCAGGAAGTGCAAATCTTGGAACTAGGCCTGTCTCTGAAAGTGGGACAACAGAAGCTGAGCCAGAATATCTCAATGAAGGGCAATATCATCAACTTCCTCAATTCCCAAAGGTACCTCTTCTGAACAAGATAGAGTAGTGTTTTCATAGCTGTAAGGGGAGCTGCAGGCTGTGACAGCCATTAGAGGAGTCATGATCACAGGCAGGAGGCCACTCTAGTATATCAAGAAAATACTTGATCTGGAGGTCATGATTGATTGATTAAGGGCCCAATCCTGGAGAAATCAATGGACACACACTCTATACTAAGAGCCAGGGGAGTAATTCCCCTGCTTGTGTACAATTACTCATGCTAGCTCTCAGTGGAGCTAGCGTGAGTATAACTAGCAGTGGAGCCGCAGTAGTAGGGGTTGGGGCAGTGGAGGCACTGCTGAGCCATGCTGAGTACATGCCCACCAGTTTCAGGCAGACTTGTACTTGTTGCGGCTAGCTGTGCTACCATGGTTATGCTGCTATTCATGCTACCTCACACCGATAGAGATACTCAAACATCCGTATAATGTAACTATCAGTCCTGTTTTTTAACTTTTATACAAATTTAACAAAGAGAAAATGAAGCACCTTTATTTCTACCTTGTTTGAAGCCTTCTCCTTCACGATGTGACTTGGTTGGAGGAATCCACACAGAATTCCAGACACTCCTTTCCCAACTGAAAAATCTCAACAAGAGCTATGTATTGAGTCTGGCCAACAGTCTGTTTGCACAAAAAGGGTATAATTTTCACCAGGTAAGTTACCGGTCTTTGTTACATGTGATAGTTGAGTCAAAGATCACCTTTATACCAGAGATTCAGGGTTGCCAACTCAACAAGAATTTTTGGTGGGAGTTGGCTGCCTAACCCCTCTTTGTGGCCTTGGGAAATCTTCCTTCATGGTCAGGAGACTTTTCTCTTTGTTCAACTACATGTTAGTGGGCTGAATGCACCAGATGCTCAACGTAAGTAATAACAGTAACTTTCTATGTCTTATCTAATCCTTATTTTTACACTTATTGTAGGTAAGTAATTCTCCATGAAAAATCACCAATGTAATAAGGGTCCAGTTCATGATTGCACTATAAGGCAATTAGCTCTGTCCAAACGCTCAATGAATAAAATTCTAGTACTTGATGTCAGTGCCAAATTTTAGTTTCCCCATCAAATTCAGTCCTGAACAAATTGTAAAAGAGCATGGCTTTTTTTCTAATTGGCTTGAGTCACCCAGTTTCTTATGGAGGATCTGATTTATGGATTCTAACACTAATTAATGATCTTTATTTTACTATACAGCAATATTTAGAATGCACTAAGGAATTATATGGAGCAATGCTGCAAACAGTTGATTTTAAAAGTGCTACGGAAGCAGCCAGACAGACGATAAATTCCTGGGTTGAAAGCAAGACACAAGGTAAGAAAGCACAGGTCCGATTGTCATTGGCTTTTCTCATTGTTTCAACATAAAAGAGCCAGGATTTGAAAACAAAAGGTTTTCCACCTCATGTGTGTGTGTGTGTGTGTGTGTGTGTGTGTGTGTGTGTGTGTGTGTGTAAGTCCTCGTGTAAAATATTTTAAATTTAAAAATGAATTTGCTATCACATTCTCATTTGTATAACATTGCCTTCATATCCTGGTTGATGACAAGAATATGGGTCCACAGTGCTGGGGCAACAAATGGGGGCAACAGAAGCTGTGGGTGTAGCTGTGAGGTGGAGCAAAGCCAGGGAACAGGAGAAGGCAGATCAAGAGTCTGATCGTGTGGGAAGCAGAGCCTACAGAGCAATGCCCAGGGCGTGGATGATGTCCTAACTGCCAGGGAGGGTCACATCATGAGTAACTTACATTTTCCGTTGCCATATCCTTTAAGAACCCAAACATGAGTAATGATCTCTTGCACACTGGCTTGAACAAAATATATGGCACATTCCCTTTACCTAGGCTGCAATCTCACCTAGCCAAAGGTAATCAAGCTTTGAAATTTCAAGCTGAATGTGGACAGAATGGCTCAGGGGACTGGTTTTGAATGGTGGAGCTTTTTCTCTAAGTCATAGATTTGGCTTTGTCTCTGTAAACAAGTCAGTTGTGAATAAGAAGTTATCAGCTGAAGACTGTCCAATGACCCATGTGGAAAGAGTTGTTGTTTTCAGTCAGGTTCCTAGTATCAGAACCTGAGGTCCACATTTCAAAAGCAGCCTCACAATGCTGAAAATGCATGCTTGTACAGAGAACCAGCCCAAGGGCTGTGCACCAGTTAACTCCAACTTCAGGCCTCAGAATGGAAGTAAAAAACTACACAGATTATTACCAATCCCCGGAGCCAGACTGTCCATATATGACTAAAAAAATGCAACTGAAATGGTGCTGGCCCCCTGCACAGGGGTGAATGTCTATACCCTTGTTGAATGTGATGGGTTTAAGTGAACTATCTACTTAATCCTTCTAAATCAGGGCTGAGTCATATTAGTAGCAGTGCATAGAGAAGCTTACAATGCAGCTGGCTATTTCATCCCTGTTCTGTGGATAAACAGAAAGATTTAATTTGCAGAGCCAAGCACTAGATGTTCCCCATGTTAAATTAACCTTGCAAATAAATAAATATTGATATATGAAAATTTAGTTAGATCCATCTGTCTCTAATAATAATAATTTACATGTAGCTTGTTTTTCTCTGTTTTAAGGTAAAATCAGGGAACTCTTTGTTCCTGGTATTATTGACCCAACCGCTGTGCTGGTGCTAGTGAATGCAATCTACTTCAAAGCAACCTGGGAATACAAGTTTGAAGAAAAACACACAATGCTAAGAGACTTTAGGATAAACCAGGTACTATAGCAGAATTCTATATTTTTAGCTTTGTTTTATCTTAGACACCTTCAACAAAGTCACTCTGGGGCATAACTTAGGTATGCCTATAGACATGGGCATCCTATCAACCTTACAAGCAAAATGTGGGTATATATTAAGCATAACTTGACTCTTCTACTGTCTGAAAGATGTCAGGGCTGTTTTTCAGTAGAGGCCAGTGATCTCAAAATGAATGAAGAAAACAAGAGCAAAACTGTAGCAAGATTAGATGCTTAGTACGCTACATACTTGGAACATGGTATAAACACCAGGATACAGATTTCTTATTTTTAACTACAACAGCACTTCCCTTAAGCCATGATCCTGGAAAGACTTACATGTGTAAGTAATTTCAGCATAGGTCTGTTGACTCATGTGTCTAAAGTTGAGCACATGCAGAAAATTTGAGCTTCAACTTCAGCATCTTAAGCCCAGTCCTGCAGGTGCTAGTAATACCAGATAAGTGTCAGAAAACTAGGGAAGGAAGGTCGGGTTTAGACATGAATTTGTTTATGGTACTAGTGATGTCCCACACATCTGTCAGACAAACGAGAAAGTCTGAAGTTCAGATTTCTCACAATCTTAAGGCAATTGTGTCAGATTTTATTAAGTGTTCGTTATACTTTAACAAAAAGCATAAGTTTGGGGAATTTAAAAATGAAATTGCAACAAAATGTCTATTATACTTCACATTCAAAGGCAAACAGCAAAGGAAAAACAAAAACAAAAAAACAGGTTTGTGTTTGCTTTTTTTTATCATGTCCAAAAAAATGTCATTTTTTTTCTTTGTTTGCCATAGGATTTCAGGGAATGTCAAAGCTGGCTTTCCCTGTTTAGCTGAGGTCTTAGAGGCCTAAGGTGCCAGTTCAAAAGAGGTGGGACATGTTGAATCTTTACAAAAATATTTTTCCAGCATTTGAGTCCAACTGATGTTATCAGAAATAAACAGTCATTTCTCTCACTTAATCCAATTTTGCTTGCTTGCTATCTATTGTGCCAGCATCTTACCAGTTCTCATCCATGAGTTCTTTCAGGAAAAACAAAATAGATAAGACGAGACCTGAATTTCTACAGTAATAAAACATGCAGATTTTTGTTGAGAGTCCCGTTCTTCACTCATTAAAAACAAAAAAGGTCAGCAACCTATATTCCCACCCTCCCCTTTGCAGGGTTAGGAGACTAGCAAGATGGTGTTGCTACAATATCTAATGGGTTCATTTATACCTGAAGCTTTTACTATTTTCTTGAGAATATGGAAAAAAAGAGTCTGTTCTATAGCTGCGAACAGTCAGTGTGTTTGTGAGCACCATATCACATACAAATCTCAGCTACACCTTTTTACTTAAATACAGCATAGCAGGGAGGGGAATTTTATTGAACAGTAAAAGAGGGTGTGACCTTAAAAATTCCTCTCTGAGCAAATTGGTTACACCTAAAATAAGACTTGAGCAACAACCTAAACAAAGATATAAAAAAGGATGAGACGCCCATTAAAGATGGTAACTTCTAGAAGATAAATGATATGAATGAATGACTGCCTGAAAACCTAGATATGATTGTATTCCGGACATGGGTGTCGGTTGCTGAACTGCTACATCATACAGATGTCCACAGAGATGGGGAGAAATTGTGAAAGTGAATTCCCAACAAATGTTGGGAAACAAAAGTCAGCAAGGTATTGAAATCCCATTTGTTAAAATAAGCAACTCTATTTGCATAAGCAGTGCACTTCAGAGGGGGTTAGCAGTTAAGGCCATATCTTCTTCACACAGGGGGAAGAGGAATAATAAATAATTGTTATTAAGCTCTGTCTTTGTACAGGGCAAGGTACAAACAAATGGGGGGGCTTCCTGAGTTGAAGTGCTCATGATTCTAGGAGAAACTATGGTTTGGTTGCACGGTTCATAAAAACAGGGAGGCTACACTTGTATGGCTTGTCAGACATCAGCATTTTTTTCCAACCCAAGTTGTCCCAGATCTCTTCCTATGTGGACCCTATGAAGAAGCTGTGTTGCAGGCAGAATGGGGACGGGGGAAGTCTCCCTTCCAAAAAGCTTCTATTCTACGGCTTTCAGCAACACTGCAATTCTCCTTTACCTAACAGTGCCATAGAGATGTTATTTAAATGACTGGTTAGCAATGATTTTCACCTCTCCTGTGTTGTTTTATTCATGCCAAGTAGTTCCAATGACATAAAATGTTTGAAAGATAACAGGAAGGTGAACTGAACCAGTTGGGGTGTATGTATTTTCCTTGATCTTGCCACTTGAGTACTGATCACATGTATGCTGGTTTTATACCAGCATAACTCCAGTAGACCTGATTCTCCTCCCACTTACATCAGTTTTAACTGACTTCAACAATTACACCAGTGTAAGAAAGAACAGAATCAGGCTCACTGACCTCAATAGAGTGTCTGTTGATTAACACCAATAAGAGAAGGATTGTGTTCATAATCCCTACGTAAAAGCACCCCAGTGATTTTGAAGCTTATGTTCTGTTGTGATTATCATGCCTGAAATTTACCCCAATTGTAAGCTCAATTGTAAAGAATATAAGAAAGTTCATAAGATGTCACAATACTTTATAACTTTTTGCCTGCTAGGAAATTAACCATGGGAAATAGGTCAAATTGTTTTCGACAATGAATGTTACGAACACATGCAAGAGAACCAGACAGAGAAACTGGATTAGTCCAAACAAAAAGGCCTGCTGATATGGTTCAAAGACTGTTGAAATCATGCTTGGTAAAAAGTAGATGACATGGAGCCAGAAGTTAATGAAGCAGAATTGGCATGGTGGATATTAGGCTAATTGCTGGACAAAAAATGAGGGGATAAACTATGCTGCCCACTTTTCCCTGTTTTGTGGTTCTTAAAAGGAGACTTTTTGGAAAAAAAAATATCATCTCCCTTCCTACCTTGTCTCATCTCATCTCCCTTGACACAAAGAAAGAAGGAACAGACCAGCTTGAAAGATTTTCATCCCAAGAGGAAGACCAGTAGACCCTGATCTTGTTCTGGGAACTTTGTTTTTTGCTTGTGTCCAATGACCTCGAGTCCTCAGCCCATCGGTAGGGATACTTAGTTGCCAGCATCAAAGAGGCACATAAGATCCTCTTCTGCCTCTTTTCCTTGTGTGTTATTTTCTGCCTTGCTTCCTTCCTTTCTCTCACGCTCTCGGCTTTTCATCAAATTCTGAAATCTTCAGGTGCTGATGCAGTGCATTTGATGACATGACCACAATCCTGCCCTGTTGAAAAGGCCCAATCAGACAATGTCCCTGACTGGAATGTGACTAGAGTCCAAGCAACAGGTGTCATGCTCAACTTGCCAGCCAAAGCATCTATTTGTAACTGAACAGCCATCCAATGCTCCAAAAACATCAACAAAAGCTATATTTCCTCCCACAGGCGCCGACTCCATGGGTGCTCCGGGGCTGGAACACCCACGGAAACAAAATAGTGGGTGCTGATCAGCTGTTTGGTGGCAGGCAGGAGATGCTGTGGTGGGGGGAGGAGGTGGAGCTGGGGTGGGAAGAGGTGGACCAAGGGTGAGGGCTTGGGGGAAGGGACAGAGTGGGATGGAGCCTTGGGGGAGAGCAAGGGTGGAGCACCCACCCGGAAAGAAGAAAATAAGAGCCTGTTTTCCCTACCATTTCCATCCTGTTTCTTCTCCACCTTGTGTGTTTGTTAAAAAAAAAAAAAAAAAAAAAGAGAAGTGAAAAACCTTCACACATCGGGACTGAGAGTAAAAGTAACCCTTTCTTTTTCTTCAGAGAATGGTTGCTGAAACATGGGAGACTGATATTTCGCCTCCTGCAAAACAAAACAAACTTTAATAGGTTTTAATTAAATGTGTTTCGCATAATCACTCAATTCCAGTTTCACTATAAATGCTTGTTTTAATGTCGCATTCCTTCTTGTGTTTAATCAATAAACTTTCAACTTTAGAATGAATGTCTTTGGGTGATTGTTGAGGAACAGAGTAAATCCAAGGCATCTGCAGAAAATGACGTATCACTGTTGGACAGTTAATAAACATTTCTCACTTTCAGTCCTTGATATCAGTTCAAGCCAATGATATATAGGCTCCTAAGTGCCTTAATAATGCTTGAAAATGGGACTTAGGAGCTTAAGTCACCTACCAGCTTTTGAACAGTTTACCCTAAGTTAACATTGCCAGATCAATTGTCTATGATCTATGTTAGGTCCAACTTCTTCTCTCCATTACACCACTTTAAATCTGGAGTAATTCCACTTGTAATTGACTTCAGTGGAATTACATCAATGCACTGAAAGCAGAATTTGGCCTTTGTACTGGAACTCAGCTGCTTGATTTTTTGTGAGTTGACTCTCACACCAGATGAGTACTGACTTCAGTAGAGGCGATCCTAATTTACAGCAGTGTTTGAAATCCACATCAGGCCCCAGATCTTTAGGTGTGAAAGTCCCTGGTATTAATCTACTACATTCCCTCGTTTTGTTCAGTTTTCAGCACCTTGTTTTTCAAATGATAATCCCATTTTAAACACTAGCTTGAGCAATACTCTGATATGCCTTGATTTATAGTTTCTCATTTCCTAATATAAATGACTTATAAAATATTTATCCTATTTGCAATCAGTGTTCCTGTGAACACTTCACATTGTCTTTTGTTCAAATGCAGGAGGGCACTGTCAGTTGTATTTATGTATCATTTTCTTTTAAATAGAATGAGAGCAAATCTGTGCAGATGATGTATCAGAAAGACAGATTTAAAATTGCCCACATACAGGAGATGAATGCTCAGATTCTTATGATCCCATATGCTGGAAAATCACTGAATATGATCATACTGCTACCCGATGACACCACTGGTCTGGAACAGGTAAAGACATTATACCACTGAATATCTGGGAAGTAGCCCAAACTTTGGCTCTCCTTTTTATCTGAATTAAACTTGGATAAAGATCTGAAATTTTCAGAACTTCTCAGTTCCTTTGTCATTTATCTTGGTCTCTCTTTTGGACCCTATAGGTTGAAAGGGCAATGACTTATGAGAAATTAACACGCTGGACTTCCTTGGAAAGTATGAGAGATAGGGAAGTGGAGGTGTATTTGCCCCGGTTCAAACTTGAAGACACCTTTGAGCTCGACATACCTTTACAAGAGATGGGGATGATTGATGTCTTTAAGGAATCAAAAGCTGATCTCTCTGGAATGGCTCCCTCACGGAAGCTGTTTCTGTCAAAGGTTGTCCACAAGGCCTATGTGGAAGTTAATGAGGAAGGCACTTTGGCAGCAGCTGCTACAGGAAGTGTTGCTGTTAACAGATCCCATCTATCTGGTGATCTGTTTATGGCTGACCATCCTTTCCTTTTCTTTATCCAGCACAATCCCACCAATACCATACTCTTCCTTGGAAAACTCTGCTCTCCTTGAAATCAAGGCAATTTTCTACCTCAGCAAGCACAACAGATTATATTATATTCTTCTACCCTGAAATACTGGGACAGGTTTATTTTCTTAGTGCTTTTATAATCCTTTGAAATAACAAGCTAGGAATTTTGGTGATAGCTTTCTAGACCCCTTCCATAGAGAGGAGAGAATTAGGGTCCATATCAGGGGCACAGGCCACTCCCACAAAGCAGAATCCCTTTCACTAACATAGGTCGGCAGTTCAGACTGAGCTCAAACTCAAGAAGTACTTGGCATAGCACCTTCATGCTTCTGATCAGGGCATTTAGGAAGTGCGGGGCCCAATTTGAACATTTTAGGCGGGGCCCCGACATGGATGATTAAAAAAAAAAAACCACGTAAAAAATGCCCTTTTATTTCTTCCA
>NC_048299.1:163026535-163187940 GCF_013100865.1 Trachemys scripta elegans
GTCAGTCGCCATCACCCCTCAGTCCTTGGCCTCCCAGGCTGCCAGTGACGGGAACAACTCTGGGTGGTGGCACGGGTGACAGGAGAGGCTCGCAGAGGGCACGTAGAGGACTCTGCTGCCCTTCCCAAGAACAGAAGTCCGTGCTGAGGCAATGCTTGTCACTCATTAGCCTTGCTAACGAGCTGGGCTGGAGCTGCTCCGGGAACAAGCTGGCTCCCTCCTGCTCATGGAGGTGAATTCATCTCCCTTCCCAGGAGCACCTGCTCTCACTCTCATTCCCCACCGGTCGCCTTGCTGCCAGGCCGACGAATGGCCAGAGGATGGGAATGAGGCCTGGACCCCGCCCCAATCTCCTGAGTCTAATGCAGCTGCTCACCTTGCTCCCCATCAGCTGCTCGGCTTGCCCCAGGAGGGAGTAAGTGAGGAGCAGCCCAGCCTGGCTGACACGCAGCAGGGGGTCGTGCAAGGCCAGCACTGCTGTCTGCAGGAAGAATCTTCTCTGCCCCGCTGAGAAAAATTTGGCAAAAACCTGAAACCAACCAGATGTGAGGCTTCAGCAGATTGCCCCGAACCAGGCTCCAAATCCTGGCCTAGAACGGCAACTCCGTCGCGTGGCTCCAGGAGGCAGCCACCCGCACTGCCAGAGCTGTGCCATGCCCTGGCAGAGTGTCCTTACCTCCCCCACCCTGGCTGTGTTCTTATAGCCGAGGAGCCTGCTGTCCTGGTGCCAGTCCCAGCACCAAAGGTCTTCGACCGCATGGATGTTCAGGTCTGGGAAAGAGAGAGACACATACACATTGGTCATTCTGGTTGCAGGGCTTGTGTCCTTCCAATCCCATATGTGGCTGCACTGTGGGCAGAGCCCAACAGAACTGCGGGGGTGGTGGAGAACACAGAAAGAGATAGAGAGAGACTGATCCACCAGCCGGGATCACTCGGAGAGAAATTGGTTGGGGTCCCAGTCTCACTCGTCTAGCCGGGTTCCTTACCCCTCTGGGGCAGCAGGAGCTGGTAGAGCCGGTAAACCCCCTCCCTGGCCTGCCGGCTGATGTCCTCGTCTGGGTCACCGACGAACAGAGCCAGCTGTGCCACGTGGTGGCCCATCCTGGGGAATTCGGCTGAGTTCTAATGGAAGGGAGAGGGAGAGGGGACTCCATCAGCATTTTCCTGTCAGCTCCCAGTCCCCGCCTGGGCCAGGACTCTCCTTCCCCTCAGCCCCTCTGCAGGAGATGCTAGAAGATAGGAGCTAGAGCTGGATCCTTAGTTATCTCTGCCCGCAAGGGAGCCCGGAGAACAGAGATGTGGGCAGGGCCCTCCAGGAGTTGCTTCCCCAGCTGCTCCAGGATGACAGGAAGGCAAGAACCTAGAGCATGGTCTCCTTACAAGTGAGAGTCGCCACTTAACCAGGACAAGAAGAACTGGACTCAAGCCAGGCTCATTCTCTGCTCTGCCTCTGCCTCCCCAAGAGGAACACTCCTAGCCCACAGCCCCTGCAGCAGCAGATCCTCCAGCCCGTTGGAGCCAGCCCGCCTATGCCTGGAGTCAGGAAGCTGGGCTCAGAGGCCACTTACGTCAAAGTCAGGGAGGGTGATGACGGACGTGAGCAGGGCCGCGCTGCTCCTGATGGCCCTGGCTCTCTCTCGTGGCACCCTGGACACGGTCCAGTAGTTAATGTGCTGTGAGGAAAGGAGGCAGCTCAGGATTGATGAGGGGGTGCATGTGTGTGTGGTAATGGCCCCCCCCATCCCAAGGGGGCTGAGACATTGCATGCGGTGGAGGTGGAATATCTGATTCATTGACTGCAGAGCTTTAGAAGGGGACTCTTGCCCCCAGGACGATGCTTGTATCCTGCAGGTCACAACTTGTCATTGTCTCTCTAGATTGGGACAATGCTCGGTGTCGGGGCTGGTCCCATCCTTCCTGAACTCCTGATTCCTGAACAGCTCCCCAGGAAGGAGACAGACCCCTCCCCCCTCCCTGGCTCTCAAGTCCTTAGCTGGGTGAAGGGACTGAGTGTGAGCACAATCCCCCCAGGAATCTCAGGGCCTGTCAGAGACAAGGGCTGATTCTCTGGGGCCCTCCTGTTTCTCTAGGAATGAGGCTGTGGCTCTTCTCTGAGGACCATCTTCTGGATCTCCCAGGAGGGGTTCAGACTCTCACTCCCCAAGCCAGCCGGGGGCCCTGTGGTTAGTGCTCAACACAAGCAGGCAGAGCTGTGGCTTGAAGTCCCAGCTCCTTCCTCTGTCCTTCAAGGAGGAAAGGCCTGACCCTGTATTGCACTGACTGCCCTGACCAAGGATGGCCACTGGGGGCCCAGCTAGGAGGACAGACTGGAAAATGGATCTAAGAGTTAAGGTAAAATTGCCCCCACCCTCTCATCGGGCTCACCTCCAAGATGTAGTGGAGCTTGTCCGTGTCTGGGGTCTTTGCCAGCAGGTTCCCCAGCATGGCGTCCAGAAGGTCTGGTATGACCCTATGCAGATCCTGCAAAGCAAGGGAGAGCCATGGGTCAGAGTTAGGGAAACTGGGGCTACACCTGCCATAGGATGAGAAGAGGGGTCTCTGGTGAGACCCCCAAACACATATCCTGGCCTCTCTCATTCACATCCCACTGCAGGCAATTAGCAAGGATTTGGGCAGGATAACAGCTGGCTGATCTACCTGGACTTGGTTGGCGTCCGTCTGCGTGCCCAGGGTGAAGACTGCATGCAGGGTGGCTCGGAGGAGGTGGGTCTCCAGCTCCGGCTCCAGGGCAGGTGTCATGGTGCTGGCAAGAGAGAGGAGCCGGTATTAGACTGTGCAGTGCGGGGGTGGGACTGGCACCAACACGGACGTGAAACTGCAGGGAAATAGGCAGAGGCTGGCGAGAATGGAAACTGAGGCACTGAGCCAGGGAATGATAAGGCCAAGGTTTCCCAGACCGACAGTGGCAGGGCAGGAATGGCGCCTGTTCCCTGGACCCTGCTGCCCCTCCTGTATCTGATCCTGGGAGTCAGCCTCTCCCCAAAGCCATTGCAATGTGACGGGAGTGAAAAGAACAGAGCAGCCAGGAGAGGGAGTGACCTTTCCTGCCACCTCTGCCAGAGGAGCCACCCTTGGGAGGTGAGCTGGGAGTGGGAGGGGAAGTGACTCCCAGCCATGGGCCTGAGTAGCACAGGAGTTAGGGGAACCGGGCGGGAGGGTCTCGGTACCTGAGGTTGGTCACAGCAATGAGAGAGTTGGCCAGGACGGCGCCGGGTGGAGAGTTACGAGGAAGGTCCTCAATGAGCTCCTGTGAGACGCAAAGGAGACAAACGAGCGTATGAGATTCGGGCCTCACTGACACTCCCCAAGGAGGAGATTACACAGCCAGCAGGATCCCCCCAGCTGCCTCCCGCTCCTCCGATTCCTGCCCACTAGTTCTCCCGTCTCCTCTCCCCAATCTTCAGCCCCAGCAATCCCTGCCCTCAGCTGCCCTCCAGCACCAGTCATCCCCCAACCCTTGGCCTGGGGAGACCCCTGCCTCTCCCATATCTCTGTCCACCCTCCAGCTCCCGGGCACTGTGTCTCACTCACCACAATCCTCTCCGCCACAGCCGCCTTTGAGCAGTGTGGCTCCAATGTGTAGTTCCCTCTCTGCTGGGCAGCGAAGCACGCGGGGTAGATGGCGTGCAGGAACACGAGCTGCTGCCCCTCGTCCTGCACCCACCAGGAGTGGGGTTATAGGAGAGAGAGCCAGTTAAACAGGGACCTCCCTGCCCCAGCCACACCAGCTGCAGGACTTAGGCCTGAATGGGGGATAGTGGGGACCTGCCTATTGTTCAAAAATCACCCACGACTCCTCCACAATCAGGGTCAGGAACTGGGACAGTGCCTGTGGGGGAAGGATACCCCGGCTGGTGTGTGACAAACACCCCCATCTTGGGGGTCCCAGATCATGAAGGAGAAAGGTCCCCATTAGAGCCAAGACCTTCTGCAGGGGGTCGGGATGCTGGGAAGGAGCAGGACAATCTCAGTTCCAGCACAGCTGGGGAACGTTTGTACCTTTTCTCGGGCATGGAGCTGCTCTCGGATGTTCATGAGAGCAGCCTCCTCTGTTACCAAGTCTACCCGTTCTTCTTTCTCCTCGTCGTCCTCGGAGTCCCTGGCGGACGCTGCACCAGGGAGAGAAGGGGACAAGGTGACTCCTGCTGCCACTCGGGGGACGGAAAGGGGCATGGTGGTTCAATGTGTCCCCTTCCCACCTCCGGGACATAGGACAGATTGGGCCCCACACTCCCCCCTCTCAGTGATGGCATCAGCCCCCAACTCCTTCAGGAGCCCATAGCAAAGAGACCCTCCCCACTGTCCTGGACTCCCTTGCAGGTGCCTCCCCTCACCTCCGCCCAATGGAGCACCAAGGACCAAAGTGGCAGCATCTAGTGTCCGTGGGGTTCACATGGCTCAGGCCAGACACCTGGGCTGGAGACCCGCCCCCATAGCACTGCTCGAGGGCCTGGGCCCAGGGTGTTCACAGCCCCCTCCTCACCCCTCCCCGAGCCCAGCCTGGCTCCTCACCTAGAACAAAGCAGAAGCGTCCGTCGGCCAGGCTGCTGTCCGAGTCGCAGGCGCTGCTGCTGTCGGATGGGGAGCGGCCCGAGCTGCTGGGGCTGGCAGAGGGATCCTCCACCTCCTGCCCTGGGGAGGCTGGAAGGTCCTCACTGACCGAGCAGGGCGATGCCCCCTGTTGGAAGTTGGGGCTGGGCGCCTGGGGCCGCTGCTGCCCACACAACAACAAGCCCCAGAGCCACCCTGCCCGGTTCCGCCCCTGGGCTGGGTCCTGCCTTCCCAGCCGCAGCCTGGCCCAGCTCCATTTTGGCCTGGGAGGTGATGCTCCCACCTCGGCGCCTGTGCCGGGAGTGGGTTTCCTCCGCCAGAAGGCTGGGCACTTCCACCTCCTGGCGCGGCCGGGAGCTTCTTCCCCTCCAGCGGGGACGGAGGGGCCGCTTCGCTCCTGGGGAAGATGGTGGCTGCTTCCCTCAGGCTCTGGGGCCACCTGCAGAGCCTTCTTCCTGAACATCCTCAGGAGCCTGGCCATCCTGGAACCCAGCGGGGAGCAGGCGTGAGTCTGGAGTCAAGGCAGCCTCTCACTAACCAGCCTGTTTGGTCCCTCCCCATCCCTGCCCCAGCCGGAGCAGCTCCTGCTCCCCTCACAGGGGTGCAGGGAGGGCAAGCTACCCCCACTAGCAGAAGTTCATTGCATGATCTGCTCCCCCTCAACGCTCCCCCTCGTCATCGCTGGGGCTGCAAGAACCGGGGAGTCTCGTCCTTTCGAGCACTGAGGTCAGTCACAAAGACACTGGTCACTTTGGACAAGCAGCTCCTTCCTGCCACCCCAGACCACACTCACACACCCCCACCCTCCACCCAGGCTAGAGAAGGAACAGAACCCAGGCAGGGCAGGCTTTAGGCCGATTCACCCGATTCCCCAGAATCGGTCCCCGCGCCTAAGAGGACCCCGCGCACTCACCCCGTGGCAGCCCCGCGGCCCCACTCTCCCGGCTGGAGCTCCGGCGGAGCGTGGCAGCCCCGTGGCCCCACGACCCAGGCCGGAGCGCGGCAGCCCTGTGACCCCGTGACCCCGGCTGGAGCTCCGGCGGAGTGCGGCCAGCCCTACAGCCCCGCTCTCCTGGCTGGAGCTCCGGCCAGAACGTGGCTACCCCACGGCCCTGCGACCCGGGCTGCAGCTCCGGCCAGCCCCGCGGCTCCGCAGCCCCAGCCAGACCGCAACAGCCCTGCAGCTCCACGACCCCGGCCACACCGCCGGCCGGACAGCGACAAGCCCCATGGCCCTGCATTCCCGTCCAGAGCGCCGTCCAGAGTGTGTTAGCCCTGCTGGGCCACCTCCCGCAGCCGGCAATCCAAAGTGGAAGGCCAGGGCCCCCTCGGTTCCCATTGATTTCCATGCTCAGCAGCTCACTGGGTCTGGCCCAGCTCACAGACTCTCAGCCTGGGGAACAGTCTCCCACAAGGGAAGGGCTGGGAGCCCCATTGCTGGGACCTTGCCAAACACACTGGAGACAGCTCTGGAGAAGCCCCTTCCCGGTCTGAGAGCGAGGGGTTCCTGGGGGCTGTTTACAAATCCAATCTCCTTTGGGAGAGATTCTCTCCCCCTCTTTCTGCTCTCCCCAGACAGACAGGGGACGCCACCGAGGAACCCTAATGCCACTCACTTGCTCTGGTGACGGAGAGATGGATGGAGGATGTTCAGGGTCGTCCCTCGCCCTTCTCCTCACTCTCCAAGCCCAAGGCAGGCTGGAGAGGGTGGTGGTGAGCTGAGGAGTTACCCTGCCCAGGAAGCAGGCAGGGTGATGGCACGGGGCGATCGGCTGGCTGTGAAAACAAGAGTCTGTCTTATTGCCAAGGGACAGAGAAACTCGGCCAGCAGCAGGGGGTGCAGAACACCGCCCTAGTGCAGGGGTGATAGCGCCTCCGGGATCCCAACATCCCAGCACTTTACACACCTTCCTGGAGCCTCCCAACCCCCCTGGGCTGTCGGGACTGCGACCCCAACCCCACTGATGAGAACCAGGCCTGGGACGGGAAGCTACTGGCACAGGGTCACACCAAGTGTCAGAAGAATGGATGGGACCCAGCAGGCCTTCTTTCCAGGCCCCTTCGCTAACCACTGCTGCACACTCCCTCCCACAGCTGGCAATTTCAACCAGGCCCCCATGTCCACTCCCTCTGCCTTTGAGAGGGAGTGTGCTCCGCTGGAGTGACTGGACCAGGGGACTGGGAGCCAGGACTCCTGAGTTCCATTGCTGGGTTTCCTGTTGGTTCCACTGCTGGGTGTTTTCCTTGTCCTGTGGGACTTTGAGCAAATTGTTCCCCCCTCTCTGGCTCTATCCCCAGCAGTCAAATGGGGATTTCATACTTTCCCACTATTGGAAAGTGCTGGGAGAAGCCCCCAGCAAAAGCTGCTCTGACAGCGCTAAGCAGCATCTGCCCATTGAAGGTGGGAGCGCACTGCCGAGGAGGAGGATGGTTTGGCTCTGGGGTTTCACTTCAGCCCAGTCTAGAGACAGGGGCCCAGCCATGGAGTCTGGCTCAAGAAGACCAAGGCTCCAATTTGTTAAGGGCGTTTTGAATTCCAATCCTGTGCTCCAAAGTGCTTGGTGTCATTTGCAAATTGTAGAAGCATGCTCTCCACTCCATTTTCCAAATCCTGAAGGAAAATATTGAATAGTACCGGCCCCCGGACTGATCCCTGCCGGACCCACTAGGTACACCCTCGCTGTTGGACAGCCAGACATGGAGAAGGGCTCTTGGAGTCTGGGCTTTCAACCAGCTCTGCATTCACATTTCACTGATTACATCTAGACCACATTTCCCTCTTTCGCTTGTGAGAATGTCCCATGGGACTGTGTCAAAAGCCTTACAAACACCAAGAGAGATCACCTCTACTGTTTACCCACCTCCCCTAGGTCTATAACCCTGCCAAAGAAGGAGCTAGGATTGGTTTGGAATGATTTGTTCTTGACAAGTCCATGCTCACTAGTAGGGTTACCATATTTTAATTTTTAAAAAGGAGAACACTCCATGGGGCCCCGCCCCAACTCTGCCCCTTCCCCACCCCCAGCCCCGCCCCAACTCTGCTCCCTCCCCTGAACGTTCCGCCCCCTGCTCCTCCCCCTCCCCTGCTTCCCGCGAATCAAATGTTCGTCAGAAGCCTGAAACAGGGAGGCAGCAGGTAGGCTGGGGCGGGGTGCAGCGCGGCCCAGTCTGGCCCCCGTGGCCGAGCAGTTTCCTCTGGTGGCTGGCCGGACCAGGCCAAGAGGCTCTGGCCCCGGCATCTCCCGCCCAGCTCGGGCCCTGGGGCACCGGCCCCCAGCCCCAGCGCCGGGCGCCGGCCCCCGGCCCAGCGCTGGCCCCCAGCCCAGCACCGTGCCGGTCCAGCACCGCACCGGCCCCCGGCCAAGTGCCCACACCACCGGCCCAGCACCGCGCCGGTCCAGCACCGCACCGGCCCCCGGCCCAGCACTGCGCCGGCCCCTGGCCAAGTGCCCGCATCACCAGCCCGGCCCCGCGCCGGCCCTGCCCCCGGCCCCGCGCCCCCAGCCCCTGCAGAGCACCGTGCCTAGACAGCAAGGCGGTGGCAGAGCCAGAAAGAGAAGCCACCAGTCCTGACTCCTGTTCTAATGGACAACAAACCCCCCAGTAGCACGGCGGAGGGGAAAGTAAACCAGTCCGGTCCGGTACAGCGTACCAGCAAGAGCCAGTACGCTGTGCCAGACTGGACTGGCTTCCGCGGCGGTGATTTAAAGGGCCCAGGGCTCCAGCTGCTGCGGGGAGCCCGGGGCCCTTTAAAGCGCTGCCGGAGCTCCGGCAGCCGGTCTCCCGCGGTGATTTAAAGGGCCCAGAGCTCCATGGTGGCTGGAGCCCTGGGCCCTTTAATTCGCCCCTGAGCCCCGTGGCTCCCAGCCGCCTCTGCAGCTGGTAGGTCTGGGGTGATTTAAAGACCCTGGGGCTCCCAGCCACAGCCGGAGCTCCGGGCCATTAAATCTTGAAAGGCCCCGCTTCTTCCGGTTGAGGCTACACCCCCGCTCAGGACACCGGCGTAATGGTAAATCCTTTAAGTTCCTTTCACCCCTGGGCAGGGATAGAGCCCAGGAATCAAGATGGTGGGGAAATTTCATTGAAACCGTTTTTGTCAGAAAATCCCATTCAGACTAAACCAGTTTGTTTCTTGAACTCATAACAAGTGGGATGAAAGTTCTTTGCAAAAATATTTTGTTGCAAAACAAAAGCATCTCCTGTTTGTCACAGTGTGTTAAATTGTCTCCTCGCACACCAAGAGGAGACACTTAGATCTCGAAATTAGATAAGATGCTTCAGTCTGAGCTAAGTAGTTGCTGCTCTTATCAATTTCAAAATAAAAAAATACAAATAAAATAAACTATTTCAGCTATTCTATTATGTCACAATCTGATCTGAGTAAATGAGATAGGATACCTCATATTATGCACTCCTCCTAGTGACACTCTCCAATGGATCTCCATCCTCCACCCACCGTGAGGTAAGTAGGAGCGGATCATTATTATCCCTACTTGAAAGAGGGAGAAGCTAAGGTTGAGAAAGGAGAATTGACTTGTCTTAGGTCACACAGCCAGTCAGTGGCAGAGTTGGGAATAGGACCCAAGAGCCCTGATTTTCAAACTAACCATCGGATCTTGAATTTGCGTGCAGGAGGTCAGCGCCGGCCGGGCAAGCCAAGCTTCGGAGCCGAGCGTGAGCCCCGCCCGCTGGCGCCATGGTAACCCCTGACTAAGGCACCACTTTTGGAAAATGTGCTGAGGGGAAGTGGCTGCTTCCCCTGCACCGCCCCTAGCTATGCTATTGGTGGGGATCACTGCCGGGGCACTATTTCAGCCCCACATTTTTGGGTGGACGTCCCACAGTGGGAGCTGCAGAGCACTCCCCCGTGACACACAAACACACACACCCTGGTGTTGGGAGGGGAACAGGGGAAAGGACAAAAGAAGCAAGAGAAGAAAAGAAAGGAGGGAGGGTTGGAGGAAAAGGTGAAACAAAAAGGACAAACCTCAGTGTCCCCAGTGATTCTAAGGGACAAAATCCCAGGTGCAGAATAAAATTCTGCCTCCTTAAGCTCGTGTTTTCCATGCCTAGAATTCAACTCTCACCCGATGGATCAGACTGAACAGGTTTCAAACCTCGAGGAGGCTCTTACCTTATACACAGGGACGTCTGCTTTCTAGTACAAATCACAAAAAGGGAAGGAAAAAACTCGAAAGAGGTTCCTCCTGCCGCTCACGTACGTGAACCCGAATGTTCTCTCAGTCCTCAAAGAGAGACCTTGAGACAGAGACTTGCTGAAGCAAAGCCACAGGAGTCTCTGAGGTTTCCCGGGCCACTTGCCTCTGTCCTGCCTGGCTGATGTCAGCATCTCTCTGTGAGGTCAGCACCTTTGACCAATAGTCTGAGGTCGTGCAAAAGGCCTTTGTGATTTCACTGCCACGCCCCTCCCTTGCTGTGCTAATGTCCTGCCCCTGGCCAGGCACCTGGGAGCTTTGAGCTACTCCCTATGGATCACCCCACTCAAGGCGTGTTCATTTTAGGAAACAAGCCGACTAGACAGTAAAACCTCAGACGCTGCTCCCAATGCTACACTCAGTTTTTCAGAAATTAGTAGACTTGATGGCCAGAAGAGACCATTAGAGCATCTAATCTGACCTCCTGTATGTCACAGGCCTCCTGTATGACACAATAGCTACTTTGGGGGCAAACACATTCCAGAAAGGCATCTAGTCTTCATTAAATGACAGCAAGAGAGGGCGAATCCACCACTTTCCTTGGTAGTTTGTTCCTGTGGTGAATCATTCTCGCTGTTGAATATCTGTGCTTTATTTGTAATATGAATTTGTCTCTTTTCACCTTCCAGCCACTGGTCTTGTTCTGCCTTTCTCTGCTCGATTAAAGAGCCCTTTAATACACAATCTTTTCTCTCCATTAAGGCACTTCAACACTTCAATGAAGTCACCTTTCAATCTTCTTTTGATAAGCTAAACAGGTTGAGCTCTTTCAATCGCTCACTAGAAGGCATTTTTCTCCAGCCCTCAGAACATTTGGTGGCTCTTTGCTGCCCCAGCTCCCATTTCACAATATCTTTTTTAAAGGAGGACACCAAACTGGATGCAGTATTCCAATATCAGTCTCACTGATGCCGTGTCACCTCCTGTGATGCTATTGACATAATCTGTAACTGTATAGATCACCGTTGTGACCACTGTTATATATTTGCAGCCAATATTGTATAAAGGTTGTCGTGGAAGGGGTCTATGGAGAGGTTCTGATTGGCTGATTATAATTATGCTATCTGTATATGTGTATCAGTTTTGTAGTTGACGTTATGAATATTGGCTCTATACTGTCTGTATTTCAAACTTGTGCTATGCTTCCGGGGAACACCCCAGACAAGTTGGTGTTAGTTCTGCCTAGCCTGCTTGATGGCCCACTGAGGACCATGAGCTATACAATTGAACAATTGAGAGAAGGTAGATACACCTTGTGACTCAGCAAGGCATGCAGGGACCTGCCTATGGACAGAACTCTAAGGTTTTTCTATGCCACATGCTGGATAGAGTGTCCTTGGGACAAAGAAAGCAAAGACCACAGGGCAAGAGACTATAAAAGCTGATGCCTCGTTTCCATCTTGTCTTCAATCCTGCTTCATACTTCTGGAGGGACTTTGCTATAAAAGGAAGCTCTATACAAAGGACTGAATGACCCATCCCAGCTGTGGATGTACTCCAGAGACTTGATTTGAACTGCAGTTTATTCTATCACTGCTACAAGCCTGAACCAAGAACTTTGCCATTATTGTATGATCAGTGTAGTTATAATGGAGTCTTACTCTGTTACTATACTTTTAATCAACCTACATACTACCCCATTGCAGCTCATTTGCCATCTTTGAATTAGATCTTTAACATCGTCAGCCAGACTCTTGGTCCCAACTAAGAACACTCAATTGCAAAGTAGCCACACAGTTGCTCTGAAAGCATAGCCAAGGATTCCTGTTGGTAGGTATCTGGCCCTATGTCACCTTCTCCCTCCCTCATCCACATAGGGTACGTCTACATAGCAATTAAACACTCAAGTCTGGCCCGAGTCAGCTGACTGAGGTTCACAGGACTCTAAAACTGCTGTGTAGATTTTTAGGCTTGGGTTGGAGCCCAAGCTCTGGGACCCCATGGGGGGGGGGGGGGGGAAGAGTCCCTGAGCCTAAATGTCTACACAGCAAATTTTAGCCCCACAGCCTGAGCCCAAGTCAGCTGTGTGACGTTATTGATATAAACTGGGACCGTATAGATCATTGTTGCAAACAAGGTCCTGTAGTGGCACCCAAATCTTGTATAAAGGGGGTCAAATGGGGTGTCTAGGACAAGGTTATGGTTTACTGGTTATGATTATGCTGCCTATATGTGTGTATCAGTTTTGTAGTTGAAGTTATGAATATTGGCTCTATACTGTCGGTATGGCAAACTTATGCTGTGCTTCTGGGTGACATCCCAGACAAGCTGAGATTAGCTCTGCCTAGCCTGCTTAATGGCCCATTAAGGACCATCAGCTATACAATGGACCCATTGAGAGAAGGCAGATATGCCTTGTAGTTCAGCAAAGTATGCAGGGACTGGCCCATGTGACTCCAGACTCCATTTTGCTGTAATTTTCCACAGTAAGAACAAAGAGGTGTTCTTACACCTGGAAAAGACTATATAAGGCTGATGCCTCATCTCCATCTGGTCTTCAATCCTGCTTCTTACCTCTGGAGGAACTTTGCTACAAACTGAAGCTCTGAACAAAGGACTGAATGACCCATCCCAGCTGGGGATGTATTCCAGAGACTTGATTTGAACCTGCAGTTTATTCCATCGCTGCTGCAAGCCTGAACCAAGAACTTTGCCATTACTGTATGTAATTGATTCCATTTAACCAATTCTAACTCTCATCTCTATCTTTTTCCTTTTATGAATAAACCTTTAGATTTTAGATTCTAAAGGATTGGCAGCAGCGTGATTTGTGGGTAAGATCTGACTTGTATATTGACCTGGGTCTAGGGCTTGGTCCTTTGGGATCAGGAGAACCTTTTTCTTTTACTGGGATATTGGTTTTCATAACCACTTGTCCCCATAACATGTGGCACTGGTGGTAATACTGGGAAACTGGAGTGTCTAAGAGATTGCTTGTGAGACTTGCGGTTAGCCAGTGGGATGAGACCGAAGTCCTCCTAGTCTGGTTGGTTTGGTTTGCCTTAGAGGTGGAAAAATTCCAGCCTTGGGCTGTAACTGCCCTGTTTTAGCAATTTGTCCTGAGTTGGCACTCTCAGTTGGGTTCCGCCAGAACCGCATTGTCACAAGCTGTATGTATACATCTCCCTAGAGAACATGGTGGGGTTAGAGAAAGGAAAAGTGACTAGTGCTGCACTGATCCTGGTCCCAGTGTCACAGTTGTTACTGCAGCCATTCCAAATTAGAACAGTGATTAGGATGCATTAACTCATCATAGGGGCTGTTTGGGGCCCTGGCCAGCCCAGTATCAGGAGTAGAAAATGATAGAGAAGCGTCACATTTCTCCCTACCCCACTTTCTGCAGCTGTGTGCCAAGTCTGAACTTGACTCAGATGACAGTTCAATCCTGTCAATTCTCTTTTCTCATTCATGTTCAAATAAGAAATATTTCCCTACAGCAAATAACCATGTATGTGCTGATAAATTCATCGCCTTCCCTGTGATAATGGATGCTTGATTTGTCTTTGTGCTATTTTACACTAGATTAAAAATCAATTGCACATAAAGCCCCCCCCCCCCTCTTTTTTTTGGACATAAACCCACAAACTTTTCAGTTTTTACAAAGGTTTACAGAGGAGAGTGATGCAGTGTGAGTTGGGTGTCTTATCTACAGGATATCTGAATTTTGTCACATAGCTGGAGTATTGTTTTGTATTATAGCAGCACATAGACCCTATATCACAACTGCAGCTCCTATCACAGGGCAGCTCAGTGGTTACCCAGAGTGCCAAACTGCCTGCCCAGTTCATGTGGTCTCACAATCACAGGCACACACTAAGCTGTTACCCTTTCATCACTTATGTATTTATTATTTCCTTACAAAGTCTAACAGTGTACGGCAGGCTTACCGCAAGAGAAAGCTTCCATGCAGCCATCACGCCTCACGCCAAACTCATCCTCTGAACTTAGAATCAGAGGGTTAGAAGTGACTGAAAGGGTTAAAAGGGTCAAGCTTCCTCTTCCTGTTCCTCCCACTTATAGCCTTTCAGTTACTGAGCCCATTGCCCCATTACTCCAGCAATTGCCATCCCAGTGTCAGCAATCCCCAGCAGAAATCAATTAATTGGCTTCAATTAAGCCTGTGCTCTTCCCAGGGCTGCAGCAACCTCCGTGACCAGGGTGCTACTAACAGTGCCCTGTCATAGAGCCCCATCTGTACACATTATAGAAGATAAGTTCTTCAGGGCAGGAATTGCAAGACAAACACAGGGTGGGAGAATGGAAGTGTCATCTCTGCTCTACACATGGGGAACAGAGACAGAGATTAAAGTGATTTGCCCAAGAATATACAGGAAATTTAACCCACATCACCTGTATTCCAGTCCCATATCATAATCCCCAAACCATCCTTCCAGGGGTATGTTTATTGCCAGAGACATGAAAGTCAAAAGTCCAGAAAGGAGGCCAGGAAAAAAAAACAAAACAAAACAGGAAATAGTCCACTACGTCATGATTAACAAGCACTTAGTATACTGTATCTAAGGAGCATTTGTCATTCTAAGTCCATGCCAAACGGTTTCTCTATGTTTCGCTCTGTAAAAGAGCCACCCCACAATGCTTGTTACCATTATCACATTCATGTGCGCTATTGCCAGTCAACTTTGAAGGAAAATGAAAATCACTCGCCGTGGTTTTGATTTGGTATTGTCTCTTGCATTCACAGAGACAGTAGTAAAACAGGCAGGTATGAACTGGGAGAAGATCACTAATGATGGAAGTTATACATCAGTTAAAAAGTCATTGACCAGATATTCATGTTGATTGGAACCCATTAAAATCCTGGACCCAAATTGTCCAGTCATTAGGCAACTTCCAGGGACCTCAGCTAGAGAAAAATCTTTATAAAAGGCTGCCAGGATTTGGCCTAGAAAGGAATGAAATTGGTACATTTCAATGGAATTTAATCTTACCTATTGGTCTTGACCCAATATTCACTCCCATCAATGGGAGTCTTTCCATGAGAGCTAGATTGGACCTATAAAAAAAAAGCTTCACTATATTTACAGTGACGTTTCACTCTGCAATGGTAATTCTTTGGAAGGTAACAATTATCAATTAACAGATATGAATTAAGTGCACTGTGCCACTGGTTAATATTTATTATTAGGCATCTAATCTATCTGTGCAGAGTGTTGACAGTATATGGTTAGTGGTTTATCCAGCCCAACTTTAAATGCTCAGGCAATAAAGTGCCCAGTCTTTGCTAAGCAACAAAGCCAGTAGCAATGCTGTTATAGATGGAAGCATCTGAAAAACCCTCAGACTTTAATGCAAGACACAATGCCCCTTGTTTTAGCCAATCTTCTTTTGAGCATCTCCAGGGACAGCTCCTCAGCCACTATCCGTGCTCTAGTCCAATGCCCAATTACCTCTGCAAATAAGTGTTTCCCTTTACCTGGCCTGAGTTACTTTGGAGACATTATTCCTTTTCTCACAGCTTCAGATAACAGGAAGAGAGGACTTGTGTTCCCTTTTCATCTTTCTGTGATAGTCAATGGCAGAGACCCCACAAACTGTAGGGAATTCAGAAAATTATGGTTAAAAATGCATGTAAAAGATGCATTGCAACAAAATGGCGTGGATTAACATTAGACTGACTTAATTCATTTATTTGCACTAATAAAGAGAAGCATTTAGTAGTCTCCCAGGATTTGTAAAGCTACCAGCAGTGCTGCAAATACGCAGTGGGTGAGAGCCCCTTGCACTCTGACCAACTCACAGGCCTCATTTAACAAGACTGTGGGTGGGAGCTGGCTTGTAGACTGTAGTTCTGGCATGAAGTACACTCTAGTCTTTATGGAAGTTCCTTGGAGTGAGCTGCCGTGAATTGCAGTTTTGTTCTCTAGCAGATCAAAAAACCTGTAAGTAGACCAAAAAAACCTGCAAGTTTTGATGTGTACAGTTACAGTAGAAAGTAGAACTGGTGAAATCATTTGTTATACAAAAAAGCAGTATTGAAGGGACATTCAGGTTGCAAAGTCAAACATTCAGAAGCTAGGAAATGCTCAACTTAAAGTTGCCTCTGAAACCTTAATTTGGCCCCTTTGTGGCTATGAAACAGTCTTTAATTACCTCATACTAATACTCATACTAATACTATGTTTTCCAGAAGACTGTGTCATTCAGTGCACATGGTGGATAGTGCTGGGGCTGAATCCAGGTTGTGGAGTGAATCACAACGGGATCAGGATCTTTGGTGGCCCGTCCTTCCCGGGCTTATCAGTCCACCATCAGGACCTGCCCATAATTACAGTCCATGTAGGGGCACTCTCTACTGAAGTCCCCCGTTTGTCCGCACTGGTAGCACCTGTCTCAATTCCCCTCCGTGGGTAGGGTGCCTTGCGGTTGACTCAATTCGCCCGACGATTCCTCCTGGCCCCGGGACAGGCGTGCCGCCGAGGGGCCTTGAGTCTTGAGAGTTGTCGGGGACCCCGTCTGTCTGGCGAGCGGGGGCTCCCCCCGCCGGTCTTACGCACTGCTCCCTCTGGGGGTCAGTCTCCCCCTACTGAACTCCTTGTCTTAAGACCAACTCACTCCTCTGGCTCAGCCACCAAGTAGTCTTCAGCCAATACTGTCGAATTGCATCCACACTACCCCAAATTCGAACCGGCAAGGCCGATTTCAGCGCTAATCCCCTCGTTGGAGGTGGAGTAAAGAAATCGATTTAAAGAGCCCTTTAAGTTGAAAAAAAGGGCTTCGTCGTGTGGATGGGTTCAGGCTTAAATCGAAGTAATGCTGCTAAATTCGACCTAAAATCATAGTGTAGACCAGGCCTTAGCGTGCCCCTGGGGCAGTGTGGCCCAATGGCCAGAGTCCCGCTAAGTCCTTCCCCTAGTGGGATAGCGTGGCCTAGCAGCCAGAGTCACTTCAGCCACCTTAGTCAGTAGGGTAGAGTGGCCTGGAGGTCTGAGCCTGGCGGTCATCCCACGAGGATGGCAACCCCCGGTAGGGGGGCCCGGGCCCACCCGACCCCATGGCCCTAATGCGGGTAGCACTGCCCTCCATGAGTCAGCGGGGAATCCCACCGAAACACGCTGCCCTCATGGGGGTGGGAGGTACCACTCCCTCATCCCCCCTGAGTCACTTCCTACTGGCTCTACTGCTGCAGCAGTCCATGTGATATCAGGGTCTCCAGGCTCCTCAGCACCATGCACTTCCTGGGATTCTGGCAGCGGCTGGCCTCTGGTCCTAGTTTTGGGCTCTTCAGCTCTCACAGGTAAAGGCTGCAATGGCTCCTGGGCGGGAGCCTGTGCTGGGTGTCCTTCCTCCTCGGCAGTCAGCCCTGACTGAACAGCTCTGCCAGCTTTTATACCTGAGCATGCCCAACAGAGCCTCAGGGGTGGGGCTTCCTCTGCAAGGAGGGAAGGGTTAACCCTCTCAGTCCCTGTGTGGGGCCAGTCCGCCCCGTCACAGAGAGATTAAAATTCATCTCATTGTTCCAAATCAGGCAGTGGAGGAATTGAATCTGGGTCTCCTACATTCTACATGACTGCCCTAACCTCTGCACAGAAGTTATAAGGGAGAATACTAGCACCTCAATACTGGGCTAAAGCTATAGGGGGCAAGGAGCATACCACCAGCCATGCAATGAATCTAACCTGAAAATGTTTTTTCAGCCCAAACTCTTTGTCAAATGTTGTCAAATTCATGAATAGTTACAGGTTGACCAAGAGTATTTTTTTTTTTTTTTTAGCAAAGAATTGATTTCTCTGAAAAATTTCACCTGGATCTTTTTATCTATTAATGAAAGACTTGGAATACCTAGGAAGAAATCAAGGGTATCCCTTTTCAGAGTTAATGGAGATAGATTAGAGTCTAATCTTCCTATCAACCAATCCCAATTGCAAAATGTATTGCAATAAATAGATGTTCACACATCTTAGATGTTATATATTTCTTTTATAATAGAATAAGCTGATTCAGTGATACCTTATCACATATTAATCAAATTATTTTCTACACAGAGTCTGTTGTTGCCTAGACACCAGGGGTCAAATTAGGCTCTCATTTACACCTGTGTATATCTGGATTCACTCCTCCAAAGTTACTCTTGATATAACTTGGTGCAAAAGAGAGCCTAATGTGGCTCTGATCACATAGAAACAGAAATCAGATCACCCAATAATCCCTCTCAGGAAGCCTGATTTTGAACTCATACTGTTATAAATCATGAGTAACTTCCCTGAAGTCAGATGGGGAGATGCATCAATATGCTTCATTGCTCCAAGAAACTGTGTTGGTAGAAGATTTTACTCTTTTCAGTGTTGTACATTAGGCACAGAAGTGGAAGAAAAGGATAGCCTCAATTGCCTGAGAGGAGAATTGGCTACTTTCTCAATGGGAATTCTTTATCTAAGAGCCTCCATTCCATTCTTCTCAAGACTTATGGATAAGAAACTCAAGTATTATCCCCTTCTATATCTTTTAGGTGGTTGCCCACCCTGAGGCTGGACATTTGCGTATAACTAGCAAGAAAGCCAGTGAAACCTTCTGATACAGTAAGAGGCTGAGAAAAGAGACTATTGAACTGTATTGATTTGGTTTACTTTTTCCTAGGCAACTTTTAATTTTCACAATGAGCTCCACCTGTGAAGCATATACTGAATTTTGCTTTGACTTTTTCAGAGTACTGAACAAAGATTTTCCATCTGAAAATATCATCTATTCTCCTCTATCTCAGCTGCCCTGGGCATGGTCCTTCTTGGGGCCAGAGGCAATACTGCCACCCAGATACAAAAGGTAGGCAACAATAAGTCATTTGTCTTATACCTTTATATTTGTTCAACAGTGGCAGACCACTCCCACATGCAATGTCACCTGAGCTCCTCAAGCCTTTTCTTTTCTCGTAACTCAGAGTGGTTTTCTTTTCCATGGGTAATATATCCAGCACATGTAGCAATTGCCCTAGTTAAGGTCTCAAAGGCACTTTTATATTGAATGGAATTAAACTTTATGGAGTTGAAAAGGTGCCTTGTAGATGCTGCAAGCTGGGAACATTATTGTAAACTGGAAATAACATTTCTTCCAAGGGGTCAAGCACCATAGGTTCCTCAGGGTAACTGGCAAGCGGTAGGCTTGACAGCTCCTCTGGGTAACTTGCGCGGGGCAAGCTTGACTGCTTCTCTGGGCTCTGGTCGGCATCAGGCATCAGCTGGTCTGGCCAGTCTTTGGGTCGGCCGCCAATTGCTGGGGTCTCCCAACCGGGAGCTAGGCCACAGGCATCTAGCCTCTCTGGTGGCCACATCTCTAATGAGCTCTGGGATTGAGCTTTTATACTTCCTGTCATGCGCCTTGACCTCTGGGGGGAGGGTGCAGGGTTCACTGGCTCTACCCACTTTGGTGTCTGGAGAGGCTTCTTCCTCCCCAGGGCGGGGGGAACCACACCGCCTCGTTACACCCCTCCCCGCTTAAGTCTGACTCTCGCTCATCCATATCTCCCAGGCAGAACAGAAAATCTGCATTCGTGTGGTCCTTTCCCGCCCTATGGTGAACCATAAAAGCATAGGGTTGTAGTGCCAGGTACCAACACATTGTCCTCATACTATTATCTTTCATTCTGGCCAGCCACTGGAGCAAGGCATGGTCGGTGACCAACGTGAATGGGGCTCCAAGGACGTAGTAACACAAGGCGTCACAAGCCCACTTTACCGCAAGGGCCTCCTTCTCTACCACCACATAGTTCTTCTCCCGTGGGAATAATTTCTGGCTGATGTACAAGACCGGGTGTTTTTCTCCATCCACCTGCTGGGACAGGACAGCCCCAAGTTCTACCTCCGAGGCGTCTGTCTGGAGGATGAACTCCCGGATGAAATCTGAGCTATATAGGACCAGTTCACTGCAGAGACTCTCTTTGAGTGTCTGATAAGCGTCTTCGCACTCCCGGGTCCAAATTACCCGCCGGGGGCTGTCCTTGGTCAAAAGCCAGGTCAAGGAGGCTGTCATTGACGTGAATCGGGGAATAAACTGCTGGTAGTAGCCGGCAAGTCCCAGGAACTGGTGCACTTGGTGCTTCGTTGTGCGTGGCGGGCAGGCCGCCAGGACCTGAACCTTTCCCACAAGGGGTTTCACTTGTCCTCTCCTGATGGTATACCCAAGATAGGTGGTCTCTTGCCATCCAATGCAGCATTTTTTTGGATTGGCTGTCAACCCCACTGCCCACAGGGACCTCAGGACCGCAGATGTAGGGATATTAATAAGGTACTAACAGTGATTTCCCCAAGTGACAGTGACCCCCCCATAATTTGTCCCCCACACTTTAAAATCCAACAATTTCATCAAGTACAAAAATCTCTTGGGTCTTCTGTTAAAACTTGAAAGCTATTGTCTGTAGAAACCATTGATTGTATCTGTCCTGTGAAAAATACTTTATTACTATGTAAAACTTACAAACAAGTTAATTGACTTTGTTCTTGAAGTAATTGATATAATTGTGACAGACCCAGACCAGTGGGGTACAGGAGTCTGGTAGAGGGCAAATATACTGGTCACTGGATGAGTAGTTTTCTGTTCCCTGAGTGACCAGAGCAGGAGCTGCACTAGAGTAATCAGGAACCTGCTAGAACCAGTTAAGGCAGGTAGGCTAATTAGGACACCTGGAGCCAATTAAGAAGAAGCTGCTAGAATCAATTAAGGCAGGCTAATCAGGGCACCTGGGTTTTAAAAAGGAGCTCACTTCAGTTTGTGGTGTGAGTATGAGGAGCTGGGAGCAAGAGGCGCAAGGAGCTGAGAGTGAGACGGTGTGCTGCTGGAGGACTGAGGAGCACAAGCATTATCAGACACTAGGAGGAAGGTCCTGTGGTGAGAATAAGGAAGGTGTTTGGAGGAGGCCATGGGGAAGTAGCCCAGGGAGTTGTAACTGTCATGCAGCTGTTACAGGAGGCACTATAGACAGCTGCAGTCCACAGGGCCCTGGGCTGAAACCCAGAGTAGAGGGTGGGCCTGGGTTCCCCCCAAACCTCCCAATTGACCTGGACTGTGGGTTCTTCCAGAGGGGAAGGACTCTGGGCTGTTCCCCAATCCACATGGTGAATCTCTGAGGCAAGAAAATCCGCCAATAAGCGCAGAACCCACCAAGATAGAGGAGAAACTTTGTCACACTGGTGTCAAAAGTGGGATCTTGGGGTGCACAGCGTGGCGGAAGAAGGAGGGTGATTAAAAAACAACAACAAAAAAACAAACCAAAATAAAAAGGGAGAGGGTTTATTTTTTTTCACCACAATGGATGACGTAGTGCTGGCACTGATACACGCTACGGCGGCCCAGCAGGAGGCTACCCGTGTCCAGGCAGCTGCCCAACAGGAGGCAGTGCGGCTGCAGCAAGAGACTAATCGCCTGCTGATGGACCAGGCAGCTCAAGACCGAGCTATGTTGTGGGAACTGGTAAACCAGATAAAGTCCCTTACAGAGCTGAATCACGGACATGATGTGATGCGGCTCATACGGGCCAGCCATTGGCTGCAGAAAATGACACGGGAGGATGATGTAGAGGCATACCTTCTGGCCTTTAAGAGGATAGCCCTACGGGAGGTCTAACCTCGATCAGTGGTCTGGCATCCTTGCCCCATTCCTGTGTGGGGAGGCCCAGAAGGCCTACCATGATCTGCCTGAAGAGGCTGCGGCAGACTACCCCCAGCTGAAAGCAGAGATCCTGGCCAGATCTGGGGTAATGACAGCAGTGCAGGCCCATCAGTATCACGGTTGGAGGTACCAGGAAGACAAAACCCCACAGTCCCAACTGTATGACCTCATCCATCTTGCATGAAAATGGTTGCAAACAGAGTTCCGGAGTCCAGAAGAGATACTAGTGGTACTGGTCATCGACCGATACATGAGGGGACTACCACAAGACCTTCGTGCCTGGGTAAGCCAGAACGAACCCACCACCTATGTCGAGGTTGTCGCCCTGGTAGAGAGGCGAAGGACAGCGAGGGAGCTGACATGACCAGTTAAGGAAGAGGCACCCCGGGTTAAACTAGCAGCACCAAGCCCTAAAGTTTGGGTGACTGGACCACCAGGAGGGCCCAGGTGGAAAAATAGAGAGGCTGAAGGCCCATCAGAGGCCACAAAGAGTCGGAGCACTAAGGGAGAAGAGGATCGTGATGTTAGACTGCCCAAACCAAGAGACTGGGGAACGCCTAGGGCTCCATACAGATGTTATGCCTGCGGGGAGTGGGGACACATAGCTGCACAGTGTCCCAGTGCTGAGCAGCCTATGCAGTGTAACCTGGGGAACTGGGCAGATCCATGCTCCCTAATACACCTTGTGGGGGTCTCACTAACCCCACATATGTATACCAGACCAGTGAAACTAAATGGGGTAGGGACCATGGCACTGGTTGATTCGGGGAGTGTTATCACACTTATCTCAGGGTAGCTCGTGAAGCGTAGTCAGCTGCTGCAGGCTAAACGTACGGGGATAACATGTGTCCATGGGACAGTTAGTTACTACCCCACCATCCCAGTAAAAATCGAGATCCAAGGGACCACTACTGAGGTAGCAGCAGGTGTAGTCCCTAAACTCCCATACCCGGTGCTCACAGGGAGGGATTTCCTAGGGTTTGGAAACTTACTCCCAGTACGGGGATTGGAGAAAGATGGGGACCCTAAAATTGGTGAGGCATCCACAGCAGACTGTCAACCCCCAATCTTCTCTGAAATATCCCCAGATTTGTTCTCCACTCCCAGACAGGGTAGAAAGACAAAAAGGGAAAGAAAGGCAGCTAAGGCCTTGGGAACCCGAATACTGACCCAAAGCCAGAGGGTCGCTCTTGTAGGTAGGCGGACCCGCGCAGCTGAAAAGGAGGCCACGCAGGAGGGAGAAGCACCTGAGTCTGACCCCCACCCTAATGCTTCTGAACCAGTAGAGGCAACAGAGACTGGGCCCCCAGATCTTGGGCAGATTAGCCCCAGGAGAGGAAATTTTGGACGGGACTAGGCAGAAGACCCAAGCTATTACAACATTAGGAAGGAGGTGATTGAAATAGATGGGGTCCCCGTGGAAGGAAAATCCCAGGGACCAGGACCCTACTTCATAATGAAGAAGGATCTCTTATACCGGGTTGCATCAGTACAGGGGCAGAAGGTACAGCAGATCCTAGAACCTCAAAAACACCAGAATGCCATATTAAGTCTTGCTCATAGTCATCTTTTTGGGGGGCATTTGAGGGTAGAGAAGACCCTGGCACGAGTCCTTCGATGGTTCTTCTGGCCGGGAGTACATGAAGAAGTATGGAGGTACTGTGCTTCCTGCTGGGAGTGTCAGCTGCACAGTCCCTGTCCCCACTTGAGGGCACCTTTAGTACCCCTTCCCATCATAGAGGTCCCCTTCGAGCAAATAGCCATGGACCTAGTGGGACCCCTGGAGAAGACGGCTCGGGGCCACCAATATATACTTGTTGTTTTGGACTATGCTACTCGCTACCCAGAAGCCATCCCTCTGTGGAACACGGCTTCTAAAACTATAGAGAAAGAGCTGGTGGGGACCTTTGCCCGAATGGGGCTACCGAAGGAGATATTAACCTACCAAGAAACCCCATTTATGTTGAAGCTAATGAAGGACCTCTGTACGTTGCTCTATATATATACCCTGAGAACTTCAGTCTACCATCTGCAGACTGATAGGTTGGTAGAAAGGTTTAACCGAACCCTCAAGGCTATGATAAGGAAGGTGGTAAGTTGGGATGGGAAGGTTTGGGACACCCTACTACCCTACCTTATGTTCGCTATCTGGGAGGTACCACAGGATTCAACTGGGTTTTCCCCCTTCGAGTTATTATATGGGTGTCACCCCTGTGGCATACTAGATATCGCCAAAGAGATCTGGGAAGAGGAACCCAATGAGGGGAGAAATATAATAGAGCATGTAATGCAGATGCGAGACTGGATAGCCCGGGTTACCCCTATTGTACAGGAACATTTGGAGAAGGCACAGGAGGCCCAGCGAACCCATTACAATCGCCAGGCAAAAGTGCGACAGTTCCAACCAGAGGATCGGGTTATGGTGTTGGACCCACGGCAGAAAGCAAGCTTCTGGCCCAATGGCAGGGGCCCTATGAGGTGGTTGAACCCGTGGGGGAAGTAACCTACAAGGTGCGGCAGCCAGGACGCAGAAAACAAGAACAGATTTGTCACATTAACTTTCTGAAACCCTGGCATGCACAAGAGGCATGCACAACAGTCCAAAAAGACCTAACCCAGGAAAACAAGCCTCCCAAACAGGTGAGAGTGTCTCCCGATTTAACACCAGACCAGAAGAATGAGGTGTCTGAGATGATCTTCCAGAACCAAGATGTGTTCTCGACAAAACCGGGTCCAACAACTGAGACATATCACCACATCGTCATGAACCCTGGGGGCAGAGTAACAATGAGGCCCTACTCGGATGCCAGCGGCAAAAAGAGGAAATAAAAGCAGAAGTAAAACAAATGCTGGAGTTGGGGATCATCGAAGAATCCCACAGTCAGTGGTCCAGCCCAATCATGCTGCTGCCCAAACCTGATGGCACCACAAGATTTTGCAAAGACTTCCGGTGACTAAACGAAGTATCCCAGTTCAACGCATACCCCATACCTTGCATAGATGAGCTAGTGGACCGTCTGGGTAATGCCTGGTACTTGACTACCCTAGACTTGACAAAGGGGTACTGGCAGATTCCCCTTGCAGAAGACGCAAAGGAAAAGACTGCGTTCTCTACACCAGAGGGTCTTTTTCAATATACTGTCCTCCCTTTTGGACTACATGGGGCCCCAGCTACCTTCCAGTGCCTCATGGACAAGCTATTACACCCGCATAACGGTTATGCTGCTGCCTACTTGGACGATGTGGTCATTCATACCCTAGACTGGGAAACCCACCTGGAGAAGGTGGAGGCAGTCCTCGATACCTTCAGGCGAACTGGCCTTACAGCAAACCCTGCCTAGTGCGCTGTAGGGTTTACAGAGGCCAAATATCTTGGCTACATTGTGGGAAAAGGTTTGGTAAAACCCCAAGTGAACAAGTTAGAGGCCATCCAAAATTGGCCCCAACCAAGTCGCAAGAAACAAGTCCAGGCGTTCCTAGGTGTGGTAAGGTTTTACCGACTATTTATCCCCCACTTTGCCACAAGGGCAAGCTCCCTGACAGACCTAGTGAAAGCCCGTGGACCTGATCTGGTGAGATGATCTGACGTAGCAGAGGAAGCATTCACAGACCTACGGACTGCCCTCTGCAGTAACCCCGTACTGATAGCCCCTGATTTCACCAAGGAGTTTATCCTGCAGAGGGATGCATCGGAAGTAGGGTTGGGGGCCGTTCTATCACAGATGGTTGGGGAGGAGGAACACCCAATTCTATACCTCAGTTGGAAACTCCTTCCAAAGGAACAAAAATATGCAGTGGTGGAGAGAGAATGCCTCCAGTAAAATGGGCCATGGAAACATTGCGCTACTACCTGCTCAGGCGCAGAATTGTCCTCGTGACCATCCATGCCCCTCTTCAATGGATGCAGCGGAACAAGGAGAAGAACACAAGGGTGACCAGATGGTTCTTATCCCTCCAACCTTTCCAGTTCCATGTGCAACACAGAGCAGGGGGCCGTCATGGCAACGCCGATGGCTTGTCACGTGTGCACTGTCTGGCGTCCCAAGCTGCCCAACCCCTTGGCGTTGAGCAGGGGGGAGGGATATGTGACAGACCCAGACCAGTGGGGTACAAGAGTCTGGTAGAGGGCAAATATACTGGTCACTGGATGAGTAGTTTTCTGTTCCCTGAGTGACCAGAGCAGGGGCTGCACTAGAGTAATCAGGAACCTGCTAGAACCAGTTAAGGCAGGTTGGCTAATTAGCACACCTGGAGCCAATTAAGAAGAAGCTGCTAGAATCAATTAAGGTAGGCTAATCGGGGCACCTGGGTTTTAAAAAGGAGCTCACTTCAGTTTGTGGTGGGAGTGTGAGGAACTGGGAGCAAGAGGCGCAAGAAGCTGAGAGTGAGAGGGTGTGCTGCTGGAGGACTGAGGAGCACAAATGTTATCAGACACCAGGAGGAAGGTCCTGTGGTGAGAATAAGGAAGGTGTTTGGAGGAGGCCAAGGGCAAGTAGCCTAGGGAGTTGTAGCTGTCATGCAGCTGTTACAGGAGGCACTATAGACAGCTGCAGTCCACAGGGCCCTGGGCTGGAACCCGGAGTAGAGGGCGGGCCCGGGTTCCCCCCAAGCCTCCCAATTGACCTGGACTGTGGGTTCTTCCAGAGGGGAAGGTCTCTGGGCTGTTCCCCAACCCACATGGTGAATCTCTGAGACAAGAAAATCCGCCAATTAGTGCAGGACCCACCAAGATAGTGGAGGAACTTTGTCACACAATGTAAATAAACGCTATAAGCCGTTAAGTGACTTTCACTTCATTGTTACAGCAACGGCTGCTAGGAACAGACCCCCCACCCTCTGTGATTAAAGGACCGGGAGTCTCAAATGAATTAGCACACACCCCGAAAGTGGTGGAGACAGTTAGTTAAGATATGGAATGTATGTTGATGAATGCTTGATGTACGTGAATGGTTAGAGAGGTTTCAGGCTTGAAAGGGAGTATTCATCGGCCAAGGAATGTGTCAAGTAGAACCACCAGACAACCCCAGGAGGGTAAACTGGGATCCACCCCATCACCTGGAAGGATAAAAAACACAAACTTTGAACAGTGTGGAGCCATCAGGAATGTGCCCAGGAATGTGCCATCCACTGATTGAGTCAGCAACAGCAGGATGAAACTGCTCCCATAGACTAACATAGGAATTAATTCCTATAAAAATGGACTCTCAAGACTGAGGACTTTGAGTCTCTGGTTCTGCTGCCAACCTCCAGGAACATCAGGTGCATCTGATACAGACTCGGCTCCATCCTCATGACCAAAATACCTGGTGTGATTGGTGTCGGTCGGTCACTATGGGGTGGTGGGGAGCTACGACGTCACTGGCTGGCCTGGGTCACGCCTCTGCCACTGGGGAATTAGCGGTGGGAAGAGCACCAGACAGCGTGTATAGCGCGCCCCTCAGGCAGGGGAGCACCGGCAAAGGTCCGTAGCGCGCCCCTCAGGCAGGGGAGCGCTGTCGGAGTTATGGTCCCGGCATGGGTCGGCCGGGTAGGGGAAAGCAGGCCCATCCTACACCATTGCGTTCCAGCCCAGGGCCCTGACAGTGGACAAAACGAGGGTCCCGCCACTGGGTCAGCGGGGTCCTTCTGCTCTATAGACTCACCACGGTGTAACTCTGTCCCTGGGCTACTTCGTACCTGATTGCTCATCCGAATCCCTCTGGTCCCACCAGTTCGTTGGGGTAGTCAGCTGTTGGCAGCTCCAGCTCCCCCTCTGGCTCAAGCTCCTCCCAGTCCCCGGCTGCTGGCAGCTCCAGCTCCCCTTCCAGCTCCTCCAGTCCCTCTGGGTACTTGGCAGCGGGCAGTCCTGGCAGCCCCAATCCTTCCTCCAGGTGAGGTTTCCACTGGTCCAGGGCCTCCCCTGGCATGGGAGCAGTCTGCATCTGCCTCCCTCCCTGGTGCTGCCCTGACTGAGCTAAGGGCCCCACCCTTTATACTTCCTGTTCCACCCCTCCCCTTCTGGGGGGGTGGAGTGAGCTTGGCCTGGCCCCACCCACTCAGGCTGAAAAAGCGGCTCTTTACCCTCAGGTTTGGAGGGTGGCCACCCTGGCTCCTTACACCTGGCCAGTAACTTGGCATGAGCAACTTCTAGGCTGGTAACTATCACACCTATACAAAACTTAAATAAATAATTGTGTAAATAAATATATATATGTGTGTGTGTGTGTATAAGGAATAAGTAGTAATAGGAATAAGTAGTCAAACAACGTTGTTTACTTTTATCTTTTGCTTTATCATTATATTTACAATAAATGTGGCATCTTTGCCTTATCCCTCTTAATAAGATCCTACTGGTTTTTATTCTGTTGGTATAACATTTTGGTGGAGAATTGCAAAAGGGGGAATATTGGTAAAAAAAAGCCTCAGGTATTGTAAATATTGGTGTGCACACAGCCGGCTCTATAGAGAGCGGTTCTATTTTTGGTTAACCAAAGCCTACTGACCTCCGGAGGGTAGAGGCTTCATAAAAGAGCTCATAGAAACTTTAAGCTTAATTACAATTAATCTTATCCAAAGTGTTCACTGAGAAATCAGGGGTAACAAGAGCCTATAGGGCAAGGTAAAGCTGCTCGCTAAACGAGACCAGGGGTAGCAGGATAAGATAATTTAGGCTGTGTCACTTGCTGCAAGGGTTCAGGGGTGATAAAGGAAACTATACACATGTTAAAAATGTTTAAAAAAAGACAAGGGAGAACAGTCTCAGAGGGAGAAATGAAGTTTGAAGGAGCTCCAAACTCACCTTTTGTAAAAGAAATAACACCCTTTAAACAAATCCTTCAGAGATATGGGCACAGTCCTTGGACTGAACAAGCCCTTGCAGATGCTTGCTCTATTTCGGATCTAGAGGATAGATTGGCCCAATATATCCTCATATGTAAACCCCCAAATGCAGCAAAACGAGATGCTGCAGGGATCTGGCTGCTGTGGGAGGCTTGTAATGATGGCTACCTCCGCCTAACAGCCTGTAAAGAGGAGAAAATATCTCTAAAAAAAAAAAAACTATTCCAATTGAAAAAAAGGGGTAGAAAATTGAAAAGTAATGGCAGCAAATTCCCACAATCAAATAAAAATGATAAAACACGTCTTACAGGAAAGTAAAAGTAATGAAAGATTCCTGACGGACCAGGTAACAGCCTATAAAAACATAGAAAAAGAAAATCAGGCTTTAATCAAAGAAAACCAGATCCTGCAAGGCATGGTTAAGAAATTAACATTAGAACAGGGCAAAGTCCCGGAAAACCATA
Source organism: Trachemys scripta elegans (assembly GCF_013100865.1). Taxonomy (NCBI): domain Eukaryota; kingdom Metazoa; phylum Chordata; order Testudines; family Emydidae; genus Trachemys; species Trachemys scripta. The sequence continues at coordinate 163,055,226 of NC_048299.1, forward strand.
ATCACTGCGATTCTATTATTAAACACTTGAAACAAAAATTAGGTTTTGCTACCCGCCAAGTAGCGGCTGTCAAATCAGGAAAATGGAACCCTAACAACTGTCAAATTCTAGCCGATTGGGAAGCAGAAATTTGGGACCCCCGAGAAGTCTGGGAGGTAGACATTTGGGATAACCCACAGAAGGGTCCTGTAGCCCTGGTGGCAGCTTTAGAACGGCGCACTATAACTACCCCCAGAGCAGATGCTCAGGGTGGAGGTAACGAACAAATAACAACTATCCCGGTGTCAGCAGCCGACCTAAAGGCAATGGCTGATCACCTAGGTATATTGAACAGGGAATCCTTCTCCCGATGGTGTACCGATGCCTTCCTATTAACCGGGAGAGAGGCACTGACCACTACAAAACTCTACCGGCTTATGGGGATATGTGTGGCTCCAGACATAAGAGCTACCCTGGACCATATTAGAATAACTGAGCCCGCCAACGAATTATCTCTAATGGCAATGTTCGGGAAACAAATAGGTAGGAGAAACTTCATAGCCCACGCTTAGCTTCCACCCAGGGCCCCAATGAGGACCCGGAAAACTACCTCACCTGGTGGGCATTAATGCAAGTAATGTCGGCTCTGGTAACAGTGACTGGCGTTAGCAATCTATACGCACTACCTTTCTCAGTCTTGGCTCGGAGAGACTGTGCCGCATCACTATTACCATATTATTCAGGGAAACTTGCGGTTTGGCAGCACGGGCACCCCGCAACGCTAGAAGAATTAAGGGGAATGGTACAACAAATTACCATACATGCAGGACCTAAACCCCAAATAGAAAAGGAAAGGGTTGCATATGTAGCGGCAATGGAGCCGGCAGTCACTTTCTCAAACGAAAGTGGAACCAAGGGATTTGCAGGATCCCATGGAAGACACTCAAGGGGAAAATTCAGGGGACAGGGAGATACTCAGTTCAGGGGTCGGTTATATCCAGACCCTCAAAAGTCTCAGTCAGCCGACGGGGCTAAACAGCTAGAAAGACCCACCTCTGATGTGTGCCGCATGGCGTGGAAGTTATTATTACAGCTGGGAGGGGATAGAGAAAAATGGGATAGAGCCCCCATGTCTGATATTATGAAGGAATTTCTCAGACTGCAGGGCCAGAGAGGAAATGTTTTGGGGGTAACAACCCCAAGTGCTCCCCTGATGGACTGCCACCCCCCCTTCAAATGATCAGGAATATTACTAGGGAAGCCCACTGGATGTAGAACCCCCACTTGGCATAGGAGCCCAACAGTGGAGGTTTATAGGGGAATTGACATGGGATCCAGGAGGAAGACCCTATATCTACGTCCAGCATGGAAATCAAGCTCCTATGCTGGCTCTAATTGATACCGGAGCTTCGGTCTCTCTAATCAAAACCGCTCCACAAACAGGGACCAGAGGGCAAATCATTATGCTTCAGTCTTTTTCAGGGAAAACCTAGCCCAGGACAAGAATGGGTGCAGGTACCATTCTCTGGATTCCACACCACCGGGAACCTGGATTCAGACAAAGCATATGACCGATGCTGTGATTCTGGGCACGGACTGGCTGTTTAAAAATAACATTATTATTGATCTCCCCAGAAGTGCTCTATGGAGACTTGAAACCCTTCCATCGTATCTCCCTACAGCAAGCCGTAACAACTTTATCACTGCCAAAAGTGATAAGCTCATCGCTGCCCTCACCACAGAACAGCAGGAAAAATGGCGTTCAAAGTTCCCCACAGTCTGGACCCATAAGAAAACAGATTGTGATAAAATTAATGCTTGTGTTAAAATTGTAGGTGAACTGGTGTCCCCACAGAAGCAATATCGGTATCCCAGGGAAGCAGAAACACAGCTCGTCCAAATCATTCAGGACCTGGAAGAGCAGGGAGTAATTAGAAAAACGAACTCCCCTTTTAACTCTCCTGTCTGGCCAGTCATGAAGGCAGACGGGCAATCCTGGAGACTAACCATTGATTATAGGAGAATCAACAAAGGAAGTATACCCATGGCCCCCATCGTGGCAGATATGACACAAGTCATCCAAAAGGTGCATCCAGGTATTTTTCAGTTATATATCTGTGTAGTTGTTCCGGGGTAGGGCTCGTCCCTTCCAGGGGCGGCTGGGAACCAGGCTGCCCCGCTACAAAGCTAATAACAGTTTAAGGCTGAGGCCCTTATGCAGGGAGTGAGCACACAAGTAACAGTTCAGAGCTCAGGCCCTTATGCAGGGAGTAGGGTGACCAGATCACCCAAGACAAATATCGGGACGCGGGGGGAGGGTGGAAAAATCCCCCCCCCACTCCCCCCCCCAAAAAAAAGACATTTGCATTGGTAGAACCAATGCATTTTTTAAAAAAGGCTAAATTAGGGGCTTGTGGNAAAAAAAAAAAAACCCTTCCTCCGCAAGCGCTGGAGGGAGGCCCGGGAGACGCAGGGGAAGCGCGGGGCCGGGGTGAGTAAGAGTCCGGCCTGGCCCCGAGCAGGCAGGACTCAGTCGGGTGGTAGGGAGAGGAGGGGGGTGGCCCTCGGGGCCAGGCGGCGGCTGTTCTCCCCCCGGGCAGTGGGACTCGGGAGCAGCCGCTGCTGCAGCTCCCACTGCCGCGGGGGGAGGAAGCGGCCTTGGCGCTCGGCAGCTGCAGCTCTGGCGCCCGGGCCCGAACCCCCGAGCCGGGGCCTGCTGCGGGGACCCAGCAGCGCGCACGCTGGGCCCAGCCCCTGGCCAGTTGCGTCTGGGCTGCTGCCCAGCTGGTGCTATCCCGCGGCGGCCCCGGAGTGGGGGCAGCAGGCCCCAGCCCCCCCGTCCCGCAGGGGAACTAACGGGGCTGGGCTGCCGATGCCCAACTCCCAATGGGGTCTAAACCCAGATAAATCCGTTTTGCTCTGCATAAAGCTTATGCAGGGCAAACTCCAATTGTTCGCCCTCTATAACACTGATAGAGAGATATGCACAGTTGTTTGCTCCCTCAGGTATTAATACATACTCTGAGTAAATTACTAAATAAAAAGTGATTTTATTAAATACAGACAGTAGGATTTAAGTGGTTCAAAGTAGTAACAGACAGAACAAAATAAGTCACCAAGTAAAATAAAATAAAATGCGCAAATCTATGCCTAATCAAACTGAATACAGATAATTTCCTCACCAGTTCCAGAGTGCTCCCTTTTACAGGCTAATCTCCTTTTAGCCTGGGTCCAGCTATCACTCACACCCCCTGTAGTTACTGTCTTTTGTTTCAGTCTCCTTCAAGTATCCTGGGGGGGGGGGGTGTGTGGAGAGGCTCCTTCTTTAGCCAGCTGAAGACAAAACGGAGGGGGTCTCCCACGGGTTTAAATAGACTCTTGTGGGTGGGGACCCCCCTCCTCCCTCCTATGCAAAGTCCAGCTCCAAGATGGAGTTTTGGAGTCACCTGGGCAAGTCACATGCCCCTGCGTGACTCAGTCTTTACAGGCCGACGCCATTGTCCACATGGTATCTTGCATGATTCCAGGAAGACTTCTTATGTGGATTGGAGCATTCCAAGATGCATTGTTCTCCAAGTGTTTCCTGATCAGGTACTTAACCTGGCGAATTCCTTCCTAAAGAAGCTGACCAAATGCTTCCCAAAGCTTACTTAGAAACCAGGCAAGCATACAGCCCATATTCTTAACCTCAAGTAGAAAATGATATACATGTACAAATAGGATGAATAGATATAGTAGACCATAACCTTTATGGAGATATGTTACCTGGCACAGGCAGCACAAAACATATTCCAGTTATGTCATCCATACATTTATAAGCACCCCCTCCCCATAAAGCCTTATGGGGTACACTGTCACAACCGGCTTCAAGGTAAGACTGGAAAAAGCACAATTGGTGCAAACCCAGGTCATCTACCTAGGTATTCTCATTGGCCAGGAGGGAAGGCAGGTAGAGCAAAGGAAGATACGGGCTTTAATTGAAATGCCAGCCCCTATCGATGTGCACTCCTTAAGGGTTTTGCTGGCCGGATTTAACTTTCTACGACCCCATATCTATAAATAAGCAGCGATCACGCTTCCTTTATGGAAACTGCTAAAAAAGAAAACGCATTGGGAATGAGGTCCAGAGCAGGAAAATGCTTTAAATATCCTGAAGCAAAAAGCCCTGGCAGCCCCTGCTTTACGCTTCCCGGATGAATCTAAACCATTTGTCATCCGGGTAGCAGCTAATGAGGTGGCCATGGCGGCTACTCTCTTGCAACAAAATGAAAACCAGACACTGGTACCTGTGGCTTATGAATCTCAAAAACTACAGGGAGCTGAACTAAATTTTGACACCTGTGAATGTGAATGCCTGACAGCCGTATGGGCAGTTCAGTCTTTCGAGCCACTTACCGGCAGTGCCCCAATTACTATACAAAGCACACATACGCCTCTAAAATACATCCTATCTGGAAAACTAATAGGAGCAGGGTGTCCAACACCCGAATGGCACAATGGACTCTAACACTGGTAAACAGAGGAGTCCGGGCTGATACAGTATCCATACCTGACCTGCTGACACATGCTCTTATTGAAAAGGGGACTAAGCATGTATGTCTAGTCACACTAGAACAGAGGATAGCACAAGCCCAAGCACCCCCCCCTGGAAGAATTGGATACCGTGGGTCAGGAGAGACATATTTGATTCACCGATGGCAGTTCCATGGTGGTGCACGGTAAAAAGAGAATCAGATATGCAGCCATCAATTTAGAAGAGGAGGTACTAAAGGGGTATTTGACTCATGGCTCAGCACAACATGCTGAACTCCATGCCATATACCAAGTCCTAAAACAATATAAAACAGAGAACTGCCCCAAGACTGTATACATCTATGCTGACAGCAATTACTGTGTAAATGGGGTGCAATATTGGATGTTTGATTGGCAGAGGAACAATTGGAAAGCCGCAGACGGGAAAGAGATAACATATATAGATGAATGGAGATGGATTTATGCCTGGCTTACCTCTCATCCCAACCAGCTTAAAATCAAACATGTCAAGGCACATGGAAAAGGCTCCGCAGCTGAAACAGTATGGAATAACCGTGCTGATGCCATAGCCAGAGATTATGAAGGCATAGCAGTGGTGACCCGAAGGCAGGAAAAAAAGGTATTAGAAGCAGTCCGCCTCCCAGGAAGAATTAAAAGACAGGAATAGGTGAACATAGCTCATCAGTTCATGCATGAAAAAGTGGAAGGGACACTGGGAAGGTTAAAGCAAGTGGCAGAATGGAAGGGGATGAGAGATGATGTGGATACCTGGGTCAGGAATTGTATACTGTGTGCCAAAGATAAAGCTCGTCCTCCACACCAACCTCAGATGGTACATCAAAGAAGGCTGGGACCCTGGCATAGAATCCAAATTGACTTCATTGATAAATTGCCAAGGAGTAAAGAAGAATTTCAATATCGACTTGTAATCATAGATTCCTTTTCAGGTTGGGTGGAAGCTTTCCCTACTAGAAACAATAGCGCCCGCATAGCCACTATGCATAGCGGCGTAGTGTGTGCTCTGTGTCCCCAGGTGCTGCGGGCAGAGATTGCAGCAGCCATGAGCCAAGCAGCAGCAAACAGAATGCAGATGGCTGCCTGCGGAAGCTGTGGTATGTATATAGTCCTAGCAGGCGAGCTGGAACAGAGGTATGTTTGCATGAAGTGCCGCCTTATAGTGTTACTGGAAGAAAAGATTAAGGGGTTGCAGATGCAGGTAGATACCCTGGTGGAGTTTAGACGGGGGTCTGAGCAGCTGATGGAGGACAGGCAAGGAGGGACTGAAGGGGAATGCTCAGGGGTGCAGGTGGAAGCAGAGGTAGAGGACAGTGAGGGGGGAATGTTAGGAGGAGAACAAGAGCAGTGGAAGCATGTGACCGTGAGAAGCAGGCCAAGGAAAAGGAGGGCTAGTGAGGGGGAAATAGAACTCAGGAACAGGTTTGGGTGTTTGGATAACGAGGAGGGGGGCAGCAGGTGGTGGCTGATGGTGGGAGGGTGAGGAAGAAGAGAAGAGCGGCTAGTCCAATGGAGAGAGGGGAGGAGGTGATGGAGACAGCACCAAATCTGGGTCCCCAGAGGATTCAGGAAGGCACAAGGGGGAGTATGAGGGAAGATAGGAACAGACACAGGTTAGGACTAGAGGGACCAGAGACTAGATTAGTAGATCGCACTGTTGCCAGGCAAAGGCAGGTGTATGTGATTGGGGACTCTTTACTGAGATTAGACAGGCCTGTGACCAGGGCAGACCCAGAGAACAGAAGGGTGTGCTGTCTACCGGGCGCAAAGATACGCGATGTGGACCTGCGGTTGAAAAGGATACTAAAAGGAGCAGGTAAGAACCCCTTGATAATCCTTCATGTGGGAACAAATGACACGGCTACGTTCTCGTTAGAGAGAATCAAGGGAGATTATGCCAGGCTGGGTAAGACTCTCAAGGAGATAGAGGCTCAGATTATCTTTAGTGGGATTCTGCCTGTTCCTAGAGAAGGGCAGCAAAGAGAAGGGCTGATAGGATTGTGAGGATAAATAGTTGGCTAAGAGAGTGGTGCTATAAGGAGGGCTTTGGGATGTATGGCCACTGGGAGGCTTTCGGGGACAGACAGCTGTTCTCACGGGATGGACTTCACCTGAGTAGGGAAGGAAATAGACTTCTGGGAGGGAGGCTGGCTCATCTCATCAAAAGAGCTTTAAACTAGGAAGTTGGGGGAGACGGTTGGGAGATGTACAGTTAATCTCCACGCCAGATTCCAACATTGAAAAGGCAAGGGATGAGATAAGAGGAGATATAGCCGGGGAGATGGGATTGGACATAAGAAGGAGAGGGGGGATGAACACAAAGAGGTCTGTAACATATTGCGTTACTAATGGGAGACAGGCTAAACGACATACATTAGGATGTTTATACACCAATGCGAGAAGCCTAGGTAACAAAATGGAGGAATTGGAGCTTCTGGTCCGAGATTTGAAACCGGATATCGTAGGAATAACTGAAACGTGGTGGAACAACAGTCACGACTGGAATACAGGTATGGAAGGGTATGCGCTGTTTAGGAACGACCGGAACAAAGGTAAAGGTGGGGGGGTGGCATTGTATGTCAATAATGAGATAAGCTGTAAAGAAATAATGTTGATGGAATAGATAAGACAGAGTCCGTCTGGGCAATACTCACACTGGGTAAAAGAACTACTAGAGCTTCTCCAGGGATAGTGCTTGGGGTGTGCTATAGACCGCCGGGATCAACCCAGGATATGGATAAAGAACTATTTAATGTGTTTAGGGAAGTAAATACTAATAGGAACTGTGTAATTAAGGGGGACTTTAACTTCCTGGATATAGATTGGGGAACAAACGCTAGTAGCAATAATAAAGCTCAGATGTTCCTAGATGTGCTTGCTGATCAATTCCTTCATCAAGTGGTAGCTGAACCAACGAGGGGGGAGGCCATTTTGGATTTGGTTTTAGTGAGTAGTGAGGACCTCGTTGAGGAAGTGGTTGTAGGGGACAACTTGGGCTCCAGTGATCATGAGCTAATTCGGTTCAAACTAAATGGAAGGAGTAACAGAATTAAATCAAAGACTAGGGTTTATAATTTTAAAAAGGCTAATTTTAACAAATTAAGAGGACTGGTAAGGGAAGTAGATTGGGCTAACATATTAATGGATCTAAAGGCAGATGATGCCTGGGATTATTTTAAGTTAAAGCTGCATGAGCTGTCGGAGGCCTGTATCCCGAAAAAGGGAAAAAGGTTAGTAAGCAAGAGATTTAGACCGAGCTGGATGAGCGACGGTCTCAAAGGGGCAATTAGGAAAAAACAGAAAGCGTACAAAGAGTGGAAGAGGGGAGGGATCAGTAAGGAAACTTACCTTAGTGAGGTCAGAGCATGTAGAGATAGAGTGAGAAAGGCCAAAAGCCGTGTAGAGTTGGACCTTGCGAGGGGAATTAAAAGCAATAGTAAGAGGTTTTACAGCCATATAAATAGGAAGAAAGCAAAGAAAGAAGAAGTGGGACCGCTGAAGACTATAGCTGGAGAGGAGATTAAGGATAATCTAGGCATGGCACAATATCGTAACGATTATTTTGCATCGGTGTTTAATGAGGCCAATGAAGGGATTAGGAATATTAGCAGCGGGACAGAGGAGTATACAGGAGGGGAGATTACTGTATCCGAGGTAGAAACCAAACTTGAACACCTTAATGGGACTAAGTCGGGCGGACTGGATGATCTTCATCCCAGAATATTGAAGGAATTGGCACGGGAAATAGCAGGCCCCTTAGCAATAATTTTTAATGAATCTGTAAACTCGGGGATGGTTCCATTAGACTGGAGAATAGCTAATGTGGTTCCTATTTTCAAGAAAGGGAAAAAAAGTGACCTGGGTAACTACATGCCTGTTAGTTTATCATCTGTAGTGTGCAAGGTCCTGGAGAAAATTCTGAAGGAGAAAGTAGTTGAAGACCTTGAGGTTAATGGCAATTGCGACAAAGTACAACATGGTTTTACAAAGGGCAGATCGTGCCAAACCAATCTGATCTCCTTCTTTGAGAAAGTAACGGACTTATTAGATAAGGGAAATGCAGTGGACCTAATACACCTAGATTTCAGTAAAGTGTTTGATACTGTACCGCATGAGGAATTATTGGTTAAACTGGGAAAGATGGGGATCGATATGAAAATCCAGAGGTGGATAAGGAACTGGTTAATGGGGAGAATGCAGCGGGTCGCATTGAAGGGTGAACTGTCAGGTTGGAGGGAGGTCACCAGTGGAGTTCCTCAAGGTTCACTTTTGGGACCCATTTTATTTAATCTATTTATTACTGACCTCGGAACCGATTGTAGGAGTGGGCTGATAAAGTTTGCGGATGACACAAAGCTAGGAGGTATTGCCAATTCGGAGGAGGATAGGGATATTCTGCAGGAAGACTTGAATGACCTTGTGAATTGGAGTATCAGAAACAGGATGAAATTTAATAGTGAAAAGTGTAAGGTGATGCATTTAGGGATGACTAACAACAATTTTAGTTACAAGCTGGGGACGCATCGGTTAGAAGTAACCGAGGAGGAGAAAGACCTAGGGGTCCTTGTAGATCGCAGGATGACTATGAGTCGACAATGTGACGTGGCGGTGAAAAAAGCCAATGCGGTCTTGGGATGCATTAGGCGAGGTATATCTAGTAGAGATAAGGAGGTGCTGCTTCCATTGTATAAGGCGCTGGTGAGACCTCATTTGGAGTACTGTGTGCAGTTCTGGTCTCCCATGTTTAAAAAAGATGAACTCAAACTGGAACGGGTACAGAGAAGGGCCACTAGGATGATCAGAGGAATGGAAAACCTGTCGTATGAAAGGAGACTCGAGGAGCTCGGGTTGTTTAGCCTGACCAAACGAAGGCTGAGGGGGGATATGATTGCTCTCTTTAAATATATCAGAGGGATAAATAGCAGGGAGGGAGAGGAATTATTCCAGCTCAGTACTAATGTGGACACGAGAACGAATGGATATAAACTGGCCGTGGGGAAGTTTAGGCTTGAAATTAGACGAAGGGGTGAAATATTGGAACAGCCTTCCGAGGGAAACGGTGGGGGCGAAGGACCTGTCTGGTTTTAAGATTAAGCTAGATAAGTTTATGGAGGGAATGGTTTAAATGGAAAAACATGATTTTAGTCAAAGGAATACCGTGCTATGGCAGGAAAATAGTATAATGGCTAACGAGGGTCAGGCTGGAGAATCTTGCCTACGTGCTTGGGGTTTTACTGATCGCCATATTTGGGGTCGGGAAGGAATTTTCCTCCAGGGTAGATTGGCAGAGGCCCTGGAGGTTTTTCGCCTTCCTCCGCAGCATGGGGCAGGGATCGCTAGCAGGAGGATTCTCTGCTAATTGAAGTCTCTAAGCCACAGGATTTGGGGACTTCAACAGCAGAGTCAAGGGAAAGGGTAGGGACAGCTTTGTGGCCTGCATCATGCAGGGGGTCAGACCAGATGATCATAATGGTCCCTTCTGACCTTAAAGTCTATGAGTCTATGAGTCTATTCTCTAAAGTGGTTTGCAGATATGGGACTCCTGAGATTATTGACTCAGACAACGGAGGATCCTTTGTGGGAAACATATTTACTCTACTGCTTAAAGCATTAGGGGTTTCACACAAACTCCATGTCCCATACAGACCGCAGTCTTCAGGACAAGTAGAGAGGATGAACGGCACTATTAAAAAAGCCCTTAGGAAAGTTAAACACCGGTAAAAGCTGGCCGGAAAAACTGCTGCTAGTATTAGCAGCCATTCGCAGCAGTAACAGGCTGAGAACTAAGATCCAGCCATACCAGATCCTCTTCGGACAGACAATGAGGTTGGTCATCAACCCAAAACAAGTGGCAGACACAGAGACAAACAATCCGCTTGCAACTCATAAGCACTAGCAGTGGTTAAAACAGTTGCAGGAAGACAAAGCCACCCTGCAGCATAGAATAAGCCAAGCCATTGAGCTCATAAGTACAAAAATGAATCAAAATAAGAATGGGGATTCCCTACTGTGAAAACCAGGGGATCAGGTAAAGTATTTGAAGTTGGGCAAAAGGGATCACAAACTGGAGTCAAAATGGACCGGTCCCTACTCCATAGTTGATCGCCTCAGCCCTCTCATTTACCGCACAAACAAAAATGGTAAATTAAAGTGGGTTCACGTTTCACAAATGAAGTTGTTTGCATAAACTAATTTTATTCTGTTGCAACTATATTTCCAAATACAACACCCCAATAGCATTCACGAACCAGGACCCGTGAACACGGTGTATCTTTATCCCTGCAGAACTATCGGGCATGAAACGCGGTTGCTGAGCACGCCGGTTTTAATCCTATCTCCGCTTTATTTTATTATTATTATTATTTTTTTAAGGGCAGTGGGAAACCAAACAAAACAATGACTCCAGCGAAATGGAACACAAAGCAGCAGCAGTTCTTGGTCTGAATCACAACATTCGCCCTAATCCCGATAATAAAAATGCTACCTATCTCCAAAGAACACACTCACCTGGGCACACCCACGCCAAACCCAAACAAAGCTATCCATGCTCCAGTATACCTGGGACAAGGTAAAACAATCCTCACTGCACTACTAATACACAACAATTCACACATACACAACATACCATGGACCCCAACACACCCACCAAATATACACCTAAAATGGGTCAATTTAAAAACTAATCTAACGATAACACCTTTAGGGGAAACTCATGTATATGTTGGGGAAGGGAAACTGGGACTACAAGCAAACATCTCGGTCCCTGTAGGGCGGGAAAAACATTAAATGGTGGGGGTGCGAACAGAAGGGTATACAGGAGATACCATGATGCTTTCAGACTACCCCTCGCTCCCCTATGTATGGGACAGGTTCATAACATCAGAAACCCTTATAACAGTAATCATAGTCTACTGCCCAAACCATGCACATACAATACTATTCCCTAATGGGTGTAATTAAACATGAAAAAAACAACAACCATGTGTTTATAAGAAACACCCCGTTAAAATGGCAAAACCAGCTTTATTTAAAATCCAGACTGCTCCGGTAAAAGTTTTAGTAAGCCCCCTGCTGGTAAAAGTAAAAATTAACATGAACTAAACAAAATTAAATGTCTCAAAAGTAAAACCGAAGTGCAAGTCTTTTCCCCTCCCTATACTGCAAGCCTGGATAAGAACACACAAACTGTCCCCCCCAAGATACACCACATCCCAGAACTAAAAAAGATATTATGACTACTATGCTAGGTAAATTTAAAGCAGGAGCGAAACTTGAAAACTCAGTAAACTTAAAAACTATTAAAATAAATTAAGCTCCCTGGCTCAACTACAGGACAGCCTAATACAAAAACAAGTACATGCAAATGTAAATTTAGTCCAAATTGGCCTGGGTAACCTAAAAGCCAAATGAAATCTGTGGCAATGGCTAAATACTACCACTTGGTTACTTCATAAAAAAAATCTAAAAATTGAAAACCAAACGGCTATAGCTATGGGATGCTCTAAAATGCAAATACTTGCCCTATCTACTTTAAAACACAAAATGTTTTGGGTAATTTCGGGTAATAAGGTTTTAATGCATTTGTTAAAACAAAGGAAAAGATTTCTGTTTGATACTTACCAATATAACTGAATGCAGTATGTTTCCAGCACTGTAAAACCAAACTGGTTAATTAAAAAAATAATTGTAAAAATGGCACATCAACAGTCTCTGGAGGCAAAGGTATGGAAGGTTAGCCCACTCCCCATATTACACATGGGATCATTCTGGCTGCCTCGAACCTCAAGCCAGTGGGCCGGGGAGGAAGGAAAACTATTGAACACTAAAGGTTGTACCGAATAAACTCCTCAAAAGTAGGTATGCCTCACCTTACTTGTTGCCCCACAGCCTTGTAGTAAAAATGTTTAATTGAAATCATGTATGTAAAATAAATTAAATAATGACACCAAAGTATTGTACAATAAACAATACATACGTATCCACTCATGGAAGAAAGTATTTTGGAAAAATGAAAGTGTTAGCAGCCCCCCAGTAAATAAATGTAAATGCAATGTCAGTACTGTTTTTACTAAAAATCACACTTACTATTTACCGTGGCCAAAAAAGTCCCAGCTAACACTAACAGCTAAGCTGGCCAACTTCTCAATTAACCTTGAAATTAAGTGGCAAGACCTTATTGATAGCCTCATTAAAAGCAAAAAAGTAACCAAATTTTTACAGAATGTGTCAAGTAGAACCACCAGACAACCCCCGGAGGGTAAACTGGGATTCACCCCATCACCTGGAAGGATAAAAAACACAAACTTTGAACAGTGTGGAGCCACCAGAAATGTGCCCGGGAATGTGCCATCCGCTGATTGAGTCAGCAACAGCAGGATGAAACAGCTCTCATAGACTAACATAGGAATTAATTCCTATAAGAATGGACTCTCAAGACTGAGGACTTTGAGTCTCTGGTTCTGCTGCCAACCTCCAGGAGCATCAGGTGCATCTGACACAGACTCGGCTCCATCCTCATGACCAAGATACGCGGCCAGTAACTTGGCATGAGCAACTTCTAGGCTGGTAACTATAACACCTATACAAAACTTAAATAAATAATTGTGTAAATATATATATATATATGTGTGTGTGTGTGTAAGGAATAAGTAGTAATAGGAATAAGTAGTCAAACAACGTTGTTTACTTTTATCTTTTGCTTTATCATTATATTTACAATAAATGTGGCATCTTTGCCTTGTCCCTCTTAATAAGATTCTGCTGGTTTTTATTCTATTGGTATAACACAGCTACCTGCTGTAGGTGGTCCTCCGAATGGCGGCTGTAAACAACCACATCATTGAGGTAGGCTGCAGTGTAGTCTCAGTGGGGTTGGAGGAGGCAGTCCATCAGCCATTGAAACATTGCCGGGGCCCCTTGGAGGCCAAAGGGTATCCAAGAAAACTGATAAAGGCCCGGGGGGGTGGCAAATGCAGTTTTCTCCCTGGAGGCAGGGTCAAGGGGGATCTGCCAGTATCCTTTGCTCAGATCAAGGGTGGTGATGAAGCGGACCTTGCCCAACCGGCCCAGCAGTTTCATGAATTTTGAAATGGCATTGACTCATCGGAGGTCGATGCAGAATCGTCACGTGCCATCGGGCTTGGGTACCAGCACTACCGGGCTGCGCCATTCGCTCTGTGATGGTTTGATGACTCCCAAGTCCAGCATGGCCTATACTACTTCTTCAATGACTTGCAGCATGCGGTACGGCAAGAGCCTGGTCAATTCCTGGATCTCCACCCCAGGCTCTGTCTGAATGGTAGGCTAAACTAGGGTCATGTATCCCGGTTGAATGGTGAAAGTTCGCAGGAACTCCTGCAGGAGGCACTGGGTCTGCTTGTGTTGCTCTTCGGTAAGTGCCTCCCCGAGCTGGGGTCCTGTGGGGTCTTCAGTTAGAGGTACACGGAGGCCCAGCTCGGGCGCCAGTGGGTAAGGAAATTAACAGACCTTCTCGCTCTCGCCAGGGTTTAGGAGGTTGATGTGGCACCATTGAGTTTTCTTGTGCAGGTTGGGCTGGTTGATCTCATAAGTGACGGGCCCGACCTTTTGGGCCACCTCATAAGGCCCTTGCCAACGGGCCAGCAGCTTTGACTTGCTTGAGGGCAGGAGTGGAACCTGATTACCGGGTTGGAAGTCACAGGTCCATGCGTCCCGATTGTAGGTCTGGGCCTGAGCTTCTTGTGCGGCCTTCATATATTCCTGAGCCAAGGCCCTGGCCTGAGTGAGGTGTTCCTGGATCTGGAGGACATATTTCAAGAGAGGGGAGGGATGGCTCAGTGGTTTGAGCATTGGCCTGCTAAACCCAGAGTTGTGAGTTCAATCCTTGAGGGGGCCACATAGGAATCTGGGGCAAAATCAGTACTTGGTCCTGCTAGTGAAGGCAGGGGGCAGGACTCAATGACCTTTCAAGGTCCCTTCCAGTTCTAGTAGATAGGATATCTCCATTAATTAAAAAAAAAAAAAAAAAAAAAAAAGTGAGAGCCCTGGGTTGGCAATGGGGCTTGCTCCCAGGTTTCACACATTAGTTCCAGCAGTCCCCGCGGGTGGCAACCATATAGCAGATCAAAGGGGGAAATCTTTGGAGAGGACTAGGGCACCTCCTGGATTGCCAGGGGCAGGAGCAGCTGGTCCCAGCAGCGTAGTTCGTCTGGGGCGAACTTGCGTAACATGTCCTTCAGGGTGCAGTTAAACTGTTCGACCAAGCCGTCGGTTTGGGGCTGGTAGATCAAGGTGCACAATTGCTTGATCCCCAGGAGCTCACATACCTGTCATAGCAGGCGAGAAGTAAAGTTGATACCCTGGTCCGTGAGAATCTCGCAGGGCAGCCCTACACGAGCTAAGACTTTCATGAGCTCATCCGCGATGGTTCAGGCAGAGAGGCTTCGGAGTGGTACTGCCTCTGGGAAATGGGTAGCATAATCCACCATGATCAAGAAGTACTGAAACCCGGCAATGTTTTTTGGGAGGGGGCCCACCAGGTCCAAGGTCACACGCTCGAATGGTGTTTTGATTATGGGCATGGGGACCAGCCGGGCCTTGGGTGTCTGTGGGGGGTGGGGGGCGGGGAATCTAGCTGGCATTCTGGAGAGGACTTACAGTTTCCTCACCACGTCCTGATGCATGCTGGGCCAGAAGAAGCACGTCAGTATCCGGGCTAGAGTCTTCTCATGGATCAAGTGTCCCGCTGCAGGGATGTCGTGGTGGAGTTTTATTACCGCTCGCCGGTGACGTCGGGGCACGAGTAGTTGGGTCTGGGGTTCTCCTGTGCACGGGACCCGTTGTACCCAATAGAGACAATCCTGACACAGTTCTAAGTGTGGCCACTGCATTGCCTGATGCGGGTCAACTACAGCCCCATCGACCGCAGCCGGATGCTCGTAAGCGTGACTGAGGGTGGAGTCTGCCCTTTGGTCACGGCAAAAATTGATGTGAAGCAGGGGTTCAGCAGCAGCTCCCGGAGGGGAGTCTTTGGGTTCTTCTCCCTGCCCATTGGGGTCTGGTGTCTCCCCCGCTTCTGACTGGGCCTCAGAGAGGCCTCCTTCCAGTACTGAGGCGACCGCGGGACTCTCCTCGGTGTTTGAGCGGAGGACATCTGGGAAGTCTGGCCAGTCCTGCCCCAGGATCACTGGGTACGCGAGTCAAGGGGCCAGGCCAACCACCATCGGCTGAGTGACCCCATCCACAGTCAGCCAGACTTGGGCATTGGGGTAGGGTTGTACGTCACCGTGAATGCACTGTAGATGGATCATCCCCAGGTGTGGGTCGGCCAGGAGGCCTAGGCTTTGACAAACCAGCGTCTGGCCACAGCCTGAATCAATTAGGGCCAAGTTTGGGCAACCCCCGACAACCACTGGCACCATAATCTGTGGGCGTTGAGCACGGGCCTCTCCTGTGCAAACCTGGCTGAAGCTGCAATCCATCTCGGTGCAGTCCCGCTGTAAATGGCCATATTTCCTGCAGGAAAAACAGGGTCCGAGGTCCGAGCATCCAGGCTGGGGCAGTGTTCCCACCAGGCCCCTGGGAGGGCTTTGGTTGGTCCCTCGGATAACTGGTCAAGGTGCTGGGGCTTGTCGAACTGGGACCTTGGCAGGTAGGGGTCAGGGCTCCAGGCCCTGTGAAGGATTTCGTGGTTCGATCCAGGTGGCCCCCCCTTTTCTCTAGGTTAGGGCGCTCTGGTCCTAGTGGGGCAGCTCGGATAGCCGGTCCCACCAGGGCTTCAGCGGCGAGGAACTCCTCCATCAGGGTGATTGCAGCAGCTAGCATCGCAGGCCAATGGCGCAGGACCCAGGCTCTCCCTCACGACGGGAGTATATGTACGAATTGCTCCAGAACAATTTGTTCAGTGAGCTCATCTGGGGTTCACCTTTCGGGCTGTAGACACTGCTTGCACGCTTCCCTCAGCTCCTGAGCTACCAGCCGGTGTCAGGCACCCATAGGGTAGACCAGGCTCCGGAACCGCTGTCGGAAGGTCTCCGGGCTAACATCCCAGGCATCTAAGATTGCCGCCTTTACCTGGGTGTAGTCCCATTCTGCGTCCATGGACAGGCCCTGATATACGGCTTGGATGGTCCCGGTCAGATACGGGGCCAAGAGGGTAGCCCATTTGTCTTGGGCCCAGCCTGCAACTAACACCACCCTTTCAAAAATCATAAGAAAGGCCTTTGGGTTTTTGTTGGGGCCCATCTTTGTCAACTGGATGGGAGGGGCTATGCTGGCTGGTCCAGTGGCCCCCGCAGGCTGAGGCTCTGCAGGACAGGGCAGCAGAGTCCCCAACTGCTGCAGGCATTGTTGCTGGTGGTCCCGGTTCTGGCATCCCAGCTCCAAGATCAGCTGTTGCTGTTGTGTCCCAAGCTGCTGGACCAGCTGCTGCTGCTGTTGGAGCTGGGCTGCCTGCTGCTGTTGTTGGCTTTTGGCCAAAAACTTAATAAGCTTATCCATGTCCATGGTCGCCTGGGCATGCTCCTCCTCAGATCCCTTCTCACAGGGATCGGGGGATCACTGCCCGCATTCTCCACCATGTGTAGAAGGGCTTGTCCCTCCCCGGGGTGGCGGGGAACCACACCGCCTCACTGCGTTCATTCAGTTGAGTCGGGGAACTAGTCTAGCTGCACTAGTCTCACACCCCGGCAGCAATAGAGACACAACAAATGGTTACTCACTCCGGGTTGGCGGGCAGTAGCGAGTCCCACGCTCTGGTCCTCAGACAGGAGTTGAGCAGCTGCTATCTAACAAGCAGGCCCAGGCCCTGGGTCAGGGTGGGGCAGTAAAGAGTCAGTGGCTCAGGCTCTCAGGCAGGGGCTGAGCAAACAGGTAAACAGCAGGCCCAGGCTCCTGGCTCCAAAGGGCCTGCGAGAAGAGGAGACTGACACCCACACGTTGGGTGGCAGGGGGAGACGCAGGCTCACCCACTCCACTGCGTCCCAGCCCGGGGGCCTAGCGGTGGCAGAGGGCCTGCTGCTTTCTCAGTGGGGATCCTGGCCGCAACACACTGACAGGCTCTGGCAGTGCTGCAGCCAGGCTAGGGTTGGCTGCCCCTGGGCTGCTTCCTGAATCCCCCTCTAGAGGTACCTGTGTCCGGACGGTGTCCTCCAAGGGGTCAAGCACCATGGGTTCCTCAGGGTAACTAGTGAGCGGTAGGCTTGACAGCTCCTCTGGGTAACTTGCGTGGGGCAGGCTTGACTGCTTCTCCAGGCTCTGGTCGGCATCAGGCATCAGCTGGTCTGGCCAGTTCTTGGGTCAGCGGCCGATTGCTGGGGTCTCCCAACCGGGAGCTAAGCCAGAGGCGTCTGGTGTCTCCGGCGGCTGTGTCTCTAATGAGCTCTGGGGTTGAGCTTTTATACTTCCTGTCCTGTGCCTTGACCTCTGGGGGGTGGGCACAGGGTTCACTGTCTCTGCCCACTTTGGTGTCTGGAGAGGCTCGTCTCTCCCCGGGGGGGCGGGAAACCACACCGCCTCACTACGGTATCCTAAATGGTTGTTTCAGAAATCTGTGTATCTCAGATGCTGGGTCCTATTCAGTTGCTTACTATGAACGTGGTAAGCATCAGACTTACTAAAGCTGAAGTGTCACAACTTTGAGTCAGTTATAAAAAAATAAATTGACAGTCTAAATTGTCCATCACTACTTGTAAAGAGAGAAGAAAGCCTGAGGGGGATCTGGAGGGTAGTGCTTGGGTTCCCAGAGGTTGTTGGTTTCAGTGAGCTGATCCACCGCAGGCAGAGACATGACTGTTTCACACTAAGGGCAGGTGGTGGTGAGGTGCCTCATAAACCTGGGAATTCCTGGGGAGCGTCACAGTTGCATTAGCAGTTTTTAAAATAATTTAATTAGTTATAATTTGACTAAGGCCAGTTGTTTGCCACCAGGAAACTTGGGATTTTCCAAATTTCATGTAGTGATTTCCTGTCAGTTGTTTAGAGTTTACATGAAATTAGAAAAGGTTGTAAACTCTTCAGAAAATCTAAATTGTATTTAACCAATTGTCTTCCAAGGGGCAACTGGGGAAAATAACTTTCCTTCTGCAGTATTCTCAAGATTGTAATTTTATGGGTTTTTTTGGTGAAGTATTATAGATGTATTTTGCTTTTGACCTTTTCATTTGTGCAATTGCAATGCATCTATACAGCTGTCAAGTCAAGCATTCAATAAATCACTACATATTTTGTAATTTTCAGTAGTGGCAGGGAAATAAGCCAAACAGAAGTTGAAGACGTACCTCTGTGTATGTGATAAGAATGAAGTAGCATGAATATAACACTACTACAAGTGGTCACATGCTGATAGACAGCATATAGATCCCTGTTCCAGACAGCACTTGGCCAGGCACTTATGTCCCACTGATTGCAATGGTACTCAAACATGTTCTTAGCATGTGTTTAAGTGCTGTTCTGAATAGGGATGCACTCCTTGGGGCCATGACATACACCTTCTTCTAATCATTCTTAAATGGACAAGTGAGTACTAGTAACACATATTGATGTTTTTTGCAATTCTACTCAGTTTCATTCTCCAGTTTTATATTCCCCTGTTTCCTAACCATAAATGGGGTGTCTTAAAACATTGCTTCTCTAATAAACCAATATAATCTACCTTGACCAGTGTTTAGCATAATTATTTCTCTTGAAAAATGATTAAAAGAAAGAATCTCTAATCTACAAAGTACTGAGTGTTTCTCATAAATGAGGTGAGAAACAAGGAAGCAGTCTCCTGCCCATAAATTAGGGCTTGTAGCAATCTGCATGGAACTTGGAGGGAAGAGTTTGGAGCAGGCACCGGGAAGCCAGTCTGTGTGCACATGGCTGGAAATGTTACTGCAATTGAAGCACGGTGTAAAAGTTGCACTCACCGCAGGTGCACCTCTAGTGGCTGAGTGTGGTGTAGCAGCTCATCATCTAGCACCCCTTTCTGACAACTAGTCCGGCCCTAGGGTGGCTTCTTTCTCATGATTTGCACTTCCTGCCAGGTCTCTTTAGAGTCTCTCTCCTGCCAAGGTTTCAGTGTGCTACATGGACAGTGCCCTACACAATACTGGTCATCAATCTGCCAGCTTCTACCCCTCCCAGACTCCGCTTCCACTCTACTCTTCTATCAGACTTGCAGCCCTAGGGCTTCTCCCTGGTGTCTGTTAACCCAACTCAAAAGCAGAACACAAATTTCAGTGAAAGCAGCGTCAGGCCCTTTTCCAGGCTTGAACTTTTAAACCATCCCATGTCCACACACACTCCTTCCCCCCACAGCTCTCCATTCTTCTGCAGAATGCTGACTTTTGGAGATTACTCCCCATAAGTCTTGTCCTGTTTGGATCCTCAACTTCAGTCCCTCCCAAGGCTTTCTGCTTGTGGATTAATCTTCTCTTAGGCAGACTTCAAGATTCCCCTTCAGCCCTGCGCCTCTTCCATCAGGCCCAGGGTGTAAACTCCCTCCTGAACTTCTTCTGTGCTCCACTACCCAGAGAAAGGGGGAGAAACCTGTAGTCTTTCTCCCTTTCGCGCTTTTGTACTCTGGCCTTCCTCCCTTTAGAGAAACCACCCACATCCTTCCCCAGCTAGGACTCATCATTAACTGGCTCTGGCCCGCCCTCAAGCGCCAACACGTGTGTGTATTAGTCACTCAAGCCCACTGTGAGGGTTCACGCCCCTCCTTACAGGGCAGCACGGCCTAGTGGCCAGAGTCCACAGGATCAACCCTTGTCGCAGGGCAGAATGGCCTAGTGGCCAGAGTCCGTATAAGCGCCCCTGGTTGCAGGGCAGCACGGCCTAGTGGCCAGAGTCCATACAAGCGCCCCGGGTTGCAGGGCCGTAGGACCTTACTACTGGCTCAGCGAGGGGATCCTACCGAAACACGCTGAGGCTTACCGGGGTCAAGGTACCAGTCCATCACCACCCCTGGGTCGCTCCCTAACGGTTGGGGAGTTGGGGTCTCCCACGGATTCCAGGGTTCTCTATGATTCTCCGGATCCGTCGCCTCCTCTGGTTCCTTCCGCAGTAGGGGTTCGTGCCGGCCTGTAGAAGCCTCTGTTCCTGGCGGCTTCAAGAGCGTCGGCTGGTCCTCTGCAGGAGCTTCCCAGTTAGGTCCTTCCCCTGCGGCCGCCAGCCCCAACTGGGCTGAGTTCCCTCCTTATATACTCAGTGAGCATCTGGAGCATGCCGAGTACGAACGGTGCGGGACTTCCTCTGTCAGAGCTACTGGTCTGATGTCGCTGGGGCTAATGCGGGGCGGGGCTGCCCCGTCACACACCCTCCCCCTTAAGAGGGACCCCTCTGGTTGGTCCGCCCCCTCCTCCCCCTGTCTGGAAAAGAAGTCCGCGTTAGCGTGTGCCTTACCCGGGCGATGAAATGCGCGGAAGTCATAGGGTTGCAGCGAGAGGTACCAACGTAGTATCCGGGGGTTCGCGTCCTTCATGCTAGTTATCCATCGTAAGGGGGCGTGGTCTGTGATCAGCCTGAAGTTATTCCCCAACAGATAATAACATAGGGCGTCGATGGCCCATCTCACCGCCAGGGCCTCTTTCTCTATTGTGGAGTACCGTTGTTCCCGGGGGAACAGTTTATGGTTTAAATACAGTATCGGGTGTTCTTCTCCGTCCAACTCCTGGGAGAGTACGGCCCCCAGGCCTACTTCCAAGGCATCTGTCTGAAGTATAAATTCTTTTGAAAAATCTGGGTGTCACGGGACCGATTCATGAGTGAGTCGTTCTTTCAGAGCTTCAAAAGCTTTATCACACTCTTCTGACCACTGCACTTGTCAAGGCTGTGAGTTCTTTGTAAGGTCCAACAGGGGGGCGGCTATAGATGCAAAGTCTGGCACGAAGCAACGGTAATATCCAGCTAGGCCCAAAAACTGGCGCACTTGCTTCTTTGTCTTGGGGACGGGTACGTCTCTGAGGGCTTGCACTTTGCTGATTAGAGGCGTCAGTTTCCCACTCCCTACCGTATATCCATGGTAGGTTACCTCCTCTTTCCCGAGGTGACAATTCGCCAGATTGGCTGTAAGGCTGGCTGATCGAAGTGCCTGCAGCACCCCATCCAGATGGCGTAGATGGTCCTCCCAGTTGTCGCTATAGACTACGATGTCGTCTATATACACCGCCACATACTGGTCATGGGGCTGTAAGACCTTGTTCATCAACTGTTGGAACGTAGCCGCGGCTCCGTGTAGCCCGAATGGAATCGTTATAAATTGGAAGAGGCCGAATGGGGTTGGGAAGGCAGTCTTCTCCCAGGAGTTTGGGGTGAGGGGGATCTGCCAGTATCCCTTGGTTAGGTCTAAGGTTGATAAGTACCTCGCTCCCCCGAGCCGCTCCAACAATTCGTCCACCCGCGGCATCGCATACGCGTCGAAGCAGGAGATAGCTTTGACTTTTCGAAAGTCAATACAAAAATGGGTAGTCCCGTCAGGCTTTGGGACTAAGACGATGGGGCTGCGCCACTCACTTTTTGATTCCTCCACAACCCCCATCTCCAGCATTGTCTCCAGCTCCTTTTGGACGGTGTCCCACATCTTCCGGGGTAACAGCCGGTGGTGGTCTCTTACCTTCTGACCTGGAGTGGTTGCTATATGATGGCTCATTAGAGTAGTTCGCCCAGGGTGGGCGGGTAAAACGTCGGAGAACTCCCCTGTCAATTGCTGTAGTTGCTGTCTCTGTATAGGGGCGAGGCCCACCCTAATGTCACCAGCCTGGGGTCCGGGGGGTCCCCTACTAGGGGTCCGAGTTCTGATTCCGGGGTGGACGTGCCGATGAGCAGGGCTTCCCTGGTCTTCCAGGCCTTCAGAAGGTTTATGTGGTATATGCATGTCTCCCTCTGTCGCCCCAGTAGCCGGACCTCATAGTCTACTGGTCCAATCCTCCGGATTACCTTGTAGGGTCCCTGCCATTTGGCTAGCAATTTTGACTCGGCCGATGGTAACAAAAGCAACACACGATCCCCGGGACTGAAACTCCATCCCCTAGCTCCTCGGTTGTAGAGGTGTTCTTGGTTCGCTTGTGCCTGTATCAGGTTCTCCTGGGCGAACGCCCCTAGCGTTCGTAGCCATTCTCGGAGTTGCAACATGTGTTGGGTGGTCCCGAGGACTCGGGTCTCCTGGGCTTCCCATTCCTCCTTCAGGAGGTCCAGGATCCCCCGGGGCTGCCTACCATATAGGAGTTCAAAGGGTGAAAATCCCATTGATGCCTGGGGTACCTCCCTGATGGCGAACAGCAGGGCTGGCAACAGGGTGTCCCAATGCATAGGGTCCTCCTCCACAAACTTCCTTAACATGGATTTGAGTGTACTATTGAAACGTTCCACCAGGCCGTCAGTCTGGGGATGATAAACAGACGTCCGGAGGGTTCGTATATGGAGGAGGCGGCACAATTCCGCTATCAGTTTAGAGGACACATTTGTGCCCTGATCCGTCAGGATTTCTGCCAGTATCCCGACTCCCGCAAAAATCTTCACTAGTTCAGTAGCAATCACCGGCGCTGTGGCCATCCTCAGGGGTACGGCTTCAGGGTAACATGTCACGTAATCCACTACCACTAGGATGAAGCGATTTCCTGTCTTACCTCTGTCCAGGGGTCCAACCAGGTCCATCCCAATCATTTCAAAGGGTATGCTGACAACTGGCATAGGGATCAGGAGTACCCGGGCCACACCTTTTGGTCCCTCCCGTTGACATCCTGGGCAAGACGCACAGTAGTCGTGCACCTCCCGGTGTATGCCAGGCCAGAAGAACCGATGAGCTATCCTCTGGAGGGTCTTCTCCCGCCCCAGGTGCCCAGCTCAGGGGTTAGCGTGGGCTAGACGGAGGAGGCTTTGTCGCAGCCTCTGAGGGACTAATAGCTGACGGAATGTCTCCTGGGCCTGCAGTTCCTGTACTACCCAGTACAGGCGATCTTGCCATATCTCAAAGCGTGGATCCTGTGGGGGCCCAAGGGTTGAGTCTTCGTCGGGACCGAGGCTGGTGGCCTGTTCCCAGGCCCTACTTAGGGTCGGGTCCTCTCTCTGTTCTTGCACAAAGTCCACGTCCCGTTCCAGTTCCATTTGAGCATCCTCGACTGACCAGGCCCTTACAGGGGAGTTGGTCATGGGGGGCTCTCCCAGAGTCAATGTCCCTTCTCCGGGGTCATCCTGTGGCATGTGTCCAAGCAGCCCCACTCGTGGGGGCCTCAACCCGTCAGTTCGTGGGTCAGGCGGTTGGAACCTCTGGAGAATCTCCCCGAAGCCCGGCCAGTCTCGTCCCAAGACTACCGGGTAGGCCAATCTGGGGGCCACGCCCACGCGAAGGCCCCCCTCCCGGTGGCAGACTTCTATCTTCACCCAGCCTGAGGGGTACGGGCAGATATCCCCATGTGCACACTGTAGCTGTATCTAGGTGTCAGACAGATTGAGGTTTGGGACCAGCCTCTCACGTATGAGGGTCTGGCTGCACCCCGAGTCCATGAGGGCATTGGTGAGGATCCCCTCGACCCGGACGGGGACTATGAGCTTTCCCAGTCCTCTCTTACGGGCTCTTCTTCCGGCGACCCAGGCTTGTCCATAATTACTGTCCATGAATGGGCAATTCCGTCGAAAGTGCCCCTCTTGTCCGCACTCCCAGCACCCCTCTCAGACCATGGCGGGTCCCTGGCCTCCACCTGGTGGGCTCCCTCTCTCTCGTGGGAGTGGGTCCCTGTGGGTTGTTACCCGGGCTGTCCGATGTCTGGGCTCGGGACTGGGGAGCTTCAGGGTCACGGAATGGGCGCCGGACGGTGGCTCCTGAGCCCCTGCTCTCTGGGGATTCCCTTTGCCCAGTCCGCCCCGTTGTCCGTAGCTTCCTGCTGTCCGGGGTGTCGCTTCGGTCCCCTCAGTGCACAAGTAGTCTTCCATCAAAGTCACTGCCACTGAGAGGGTTGCCGGTCGGTGCCGGCGCACCCAGGCCCTTCCTCCCAAGGGCAGGATCTGGGTAAACTGCTCCAGCGCCACCATCTCCGCTACCTGGGGTCCGGTTAAGCCTTCTGGGTTCAGCCACCTCCAACACTGGTCCCGTATTCGTTGGGCCACAGCCCGGGGCCGGGCCCCCGGAGGGTACTGTTCTTTGCGGAGGCGCTGGCGATAGGTCTCCGGACTAATGCCGGTGTGGTCCAATACGGCCACCTTCACCTGGGTGTATTCTAGGGCCTCCTGGGGGTCGAGGCTACGTAAGCGGCCTGGGCCTGTCCCATCAAATAGGGAGCTAATAAAGTGGCCCAGTGCTCGGGGGGCCACCTGGCAGCAGTTGCCACCCGTTCTAAGGTCACCAGGAACACCTCCGGGTCATCCTCTGGCCCCATCTTAGTGAGGCGTACTGGCAACTCCCCTACATTCTCCCTGGGTCCGGCCCCAGCAGGTATGGGAGCCATGGCTCCTGCGGGGTGTAGCAATGTAGCCATCTGCTGCACCAGGAGTTCTTGTTGCGCCTGCTGTTGGATCGCCAAGTCCCGGAGGAGCTGCTGCTGATGCTCTTGATGCTGAGATATCAGCAGCTGCTGCTGGCTGGCCATCTGCTGCATCAACTGCACCTGTTGCTGCTGCTGTTGGGCCGCCTGCTCTTGCTGCCGGTCCAGCATCCACTTTAGGAGTTTCTCCGTCTCCATCTTGGGGTTTAATGGGGTTCCCACGGTTAAACCCTAGCCTCACGGACCTTCATCAGGCCCGGATCGCTGCCCACATTCTCCACCACGTGTGAGGGTTCACGCCCCTCCTTACAGGGCATCACGGCCTAGTGGCCAGAGTCCATACAAGCGCCCCTGGTTGCAGGGCATCACGGCCTAGTGGCCAGAGTCCATACAAGCGCCCCTGGTTGCAGGGCAACATGGCCTAGTGGCCAGAGTCCATACAAGCGCCTCTGGTTGCAGGGCAGCACGGCCTAAGGGCCAAAGTCCATATAAGCGCCCCGAGTTGCAGGGCCGTAGGACCTTACTACTGGCTCAGCGAGGGGGTCCTACCGAAACACGCTGGGGCTTACCGGGGTCAAGGTACCAGTCCATCACCACCCCTGGGTCGCTCCCTAACGGTTGGGGAGATGGGGTCTCCCACGGATCCCAGGGTTCTCCGTGATTCTCCAGATCCTTCACCTCCTCTGGTTCCTCCCGCAGTAGGGGTTTGCGCCGGCCTGTAGAAGCCTCTGTTCCTGGTGGCTTCAAGAGCGTCGGCTGGTCCTCTGCAGGAGCTTCCCAGTTAGGTCCTTCCCCTGCGGCCGCCAGCCCCGACTGAGCTGAGTTACCTCATTTTATACTTAGTGAGCATCTGAAGCATGCCCAGTATGAACGGGGTGGGACTTCCTCTGTCAGAGCTACTGGTCTGACGTCGCTGGGGCTAGTGTGGGGCGGGGCTGCCCTGTCACATCCACATTAACCATTTCATCACCTGTCTAAACAGTTCTCTTCAAAAAGAAGCAGTTTAGTTTTGGGACTATGGAGTCTTCTCATCTTATTACCCTGCACATGGTAGATGAAACATCGTGGTAATGGTCAGTCTAGGAAGAGACACAATAAGGAAGAGTGTTTGATTAACAGGCAAACAATGCAGCACCTAGAAACA
This sequence comes from Trachemys scripta elegans, assembly GCF_013100865.1. Classification (NCBI taxonomy): domain Eukaryota; kingdom Metazoa; phylum Chordata; order Testudines; family Emydidae; genus Trachemys; species Trachemys scripta. Next base: position 163,081,332 of record NC_048299.1, read on the forward strand.
GAGGAAACTTGCCGGCCATTCAATTGCCATTCTTGCAGCTATGCTAGTAGATCAATGACTGCTTCCATTCTAGCCAGATTGATTGGAACACAGAGGCTGTGTCTACAGTAGAAATGCTACAGATGTAGCTTTACCACTGTAGTGCTGTCATGTAGACACTCGCTAGAGCAACAGAAGGGGTTCTTCCATTGCTGTAGTAAACCCACCTCTCTGAGTGGCGGTAGCTAGGTTAATGAAAAATTCTTCTGTCAATCTAGCAGTGTCTACAATATAGAGTTAACTGCATTGCACAGATCATGAAATTTTTCACAGCCTGGAGCAATGTAGCTAAGCTGACCTAACTTTTTGGGGTACTTCAGCCCTGATAAACAGCATTATTAGACTGGAGAAATTTGAGCAGATGTGGTAATGTACAATAAAACCATTTGGAGGCCAGTGGGAAAATATAGATGGTTGATAAGAAACCCAAAAAACAAGAGACAGCTTGGAACTTTTACTAGTTGACACATAGAGGCACCACCCACTGCTGGACAGCTGGGCAGTGTAAGCCATGGATTTGATCTTAGTACAACACTAGAATATACTTATTGTGAGAGAGGAGGGATACCAGTCACCATGCACCCTGTCCAGCATTCTAACAGAATGTAAGGACGTAATGCAAGAAGACGGACACCGAGAGGGCAAGATAAAGTTAGAAATACATCCCCATGTGCAGCCCAGGATAGTCCTGAAATGCAGAATTTCATTACCTCTGGTGAAGCCACTGAAGAAGGATCTGACAAACCTGCAAAGAAGGTTGAAACTAGCACAGAGTGGATAAGCCACCTAGTCGTGGTGAGAAAACCAACAGGTAAACTGAGAATCTGCATGGACCCCTAAACCACTGAAAACAAGTCACTAGCCATTGCCAGTGATTGAGGACATACTACCTGATGTATCCAGGGAAAATGTATTCACTGCTTGTGATGTCAAGAATAGGTTCTGGTGTATTGAGCTAGATGAGCCATCCAGCCACCTGACAGCCTGTGTCACACCTTTTGGCAGGTGCTGTGGGCTAAGTTTCCTGTAAGCTGCACGGCCACATGGCTGCACAGCAGCCTATTTAGTGGCCCGCAGGTGCTCAGGGAATCTGACCAGCTGGAACCTGCCATGGCCAAAGGAGGAGCGCCCCTCTCCTGGCCCCAACCCAGCCCCGGATCCGCCATGGCTGGGGGTGGGGCGCCCCTCCCCCGGGCCCAACCTGCCGCAGCCTGGGGAGGAGTGTAGGTGCCAACTTCCCCTCTAGCTGAGGGGTGGTAGACCCCTCCTCTGCCCCATGTCCCCGTCCCACCCCCACCTCTTTCCGCCCACACACTGCCCCCGTCCCACCTCTTCCGCACCTACTCCCCCAAGCGCGCCCCATCCCCGCTCCTCCCCCTCCCTTCCGAAGCTTCCTACATGCCATGAAACAGCTGTTTGCGGTGGGCGGGAGGCACTGGGAGGGAGGGGAAAGAGTTGGTCAATGGGGCGGCAGGCAGGTGAGAGGCACTGGGGGGTGGGTGGGTGGGTGGGAGCTTGGCTGCTGGTGGGTGCTGCTGCACAGCACCCGCAAATTTTTCTCTGTGGGTTCTTCAGCCCAGGTGCTGCTGCGGGGAGAAAGAGCTGCAGGGAGTCCTCTCTCCCCGCCATAGCCCTGGAGCACCCTCCTGCAACCCAAACGCCTCATCCCCGGCCCCAACTCAAAGCCCTCACCCCCTCCACCCCAACCCGCTGCCCCAGCCCTGAGCCCCTCATCCCTGGCCCCTCCCCAGAGCCTGAATCCCCAGCTGAAGCCCTCACACCCCTGCACTCCAACACTCTACCCCAGTATCAAGGCTGTATCCCCACTTTGAACTTTAGGGTACAAATGTAGGGGCCTGCATGAAAACTTCTAAGCTTAACTACCAGCTTAGCTCTGGTCCCGCTGCCACCATTTCCAATGGATTCCCTCCCTGGGAAGCCTTGAAAAACCTTCACCAATTCCCTGGTGAATACAGATCCAACCCCCTTGGATCTAAAACAAGGAGAAATTAACCATTCCCCTCCTTCCTCCCACCAACTCCTGGTGAATCAAGATCCAAACCCCTTGGATCTTAAAACAAGGAAAAATCAATCAGGTTCTTAAAAAGAAGGTTTTTAATTAAAGAAAAAGGTAAAAATCATCTCTGTAAAATCAGTATGGAAATTAACCTTACAGGGTAATCAAACTTAAAGAGCTCAGAGGACTCCCCTCTAGTCTTAGGTTCAAAGTACAGCAAACAAAGATAAACACTCTAGTAAAAGGTACATTTACAAGTTGAGAAAACAAAGGAAAACTAACACGCCTTGCCTGGCTATTTACTTACAAGTTTGAAATAGGAGAGACTTGTTTAGAAAGATGGGGAGAACCTGGATTGATGTCTGGTCCCTCTCAGTCCCGAGAGCGAACACACTCCCAAAACAAAGAACACAAACAAAAACCTTCCCCCGCAAGATTTGAAAGTATCTTGTCCCCTTATTGGTCCTTTAGGTCAGATGCCAGCCAAGTTACCTGAGCTTCTTAACCCTTTACAGGGAAAAGGATTTTGGAGTCTCTGGCCAGGAGGGATTTTATAGTACTGTACACAGGACAGCTGTTACCCTTCCCTTTATAGTTATGACACCCAGCCCTGAGCCCCCTCCCACGCTTCCCTCGGTCCCACCCCCACCACATGAATTTTGTTATGTGCACCAATATGGAGGTGATGTGTCACACATGACCTCCATATTCACCAATATGGAGGTGATGTTTCACTCATCACCTCCATATTGGTGCATATAACAAAATTCATTCCGACCAGGGCCAGCTCTAACTTTTTGTCCGCCCCAAGTGAAAAAAAAGAGTGCCGCCCTCCATAGCACCGCCATAACACACACCCTCAGCACCGTGACAACACCCCCCCGTGGAGTGCCACGCCGCCGAACCTCCCTGCTGAATCCCCCAGCCCCCCGTGGAGTGCCGTGCTGCCAAACCCCCCAGCCCTCCACGGAGCGCCGCTGAACCACCCCCCCCCCCGCGGAGCGTCGCGCCACCGAATCTCCCAGCTGAACCCCCAGCCCCCCGCAGAGTGCTGCACCACCGAACACCCCCCACGGAGCGCCGCCGAACGCAGTGCCGCCGAACTCCCCCACTGAGCACTGCCGAACCCCCCAGCCGCCCGCGGAGCGCCGCACCACCGAACACCCCCTCGCGGAACACTGCCGAACACAGTGCTGCTGAACCCCCCCGCCGAGCGCTGCCGAACCCCCCAGTCCCCCATGGAGCGCTGCCGAACCCCCCAGCTCCCCGCGGAGCACCGCGCGCCGAACCCCCCACACACACACGGAGCGCAGCGCTGCTGAACCCCCCCACCGCCACACACACCTCCCGCCGAGCGCCACGCCGCCAAACACTGCCAAGCCGCGCTGCCGAACACCCACCTCGTGGAGCGCCGCTGCCGAATCCCACCCCCCAACGCCACCCGCGCGCCCAGCCACCGAAACAAAAACAACCCACCCCACCCCCAGCGCCGCCCGACCGAATCCCCCCCCCAAAAACCCTGAGCACCCCCCGCCACCCCAAGATTGGCCGCCCCTTACCAGGTGCTGCCCCAAGCACGTGCTTGGTTGATTGGTGCCTGGAGCCGGCCCTGATTCCGACGTGTGGGAAAAATGTCTATGGGCATGAGCTCAGTCCCAGAAGTGTTGCAGTGTAAATTGAACAGGGCACCTGGAACTTTCTTATTGCAGAGGAAGAAGATGTCGAGGAACAGAACCTCAAGACTAAGCTAAGGTAACTCCTTAACAGGTGGTGGGAATGGAATATTAGGCTGAATGCAGATAGGCAGAAAATGAAAAGAACTGAGGTGCTCTACTCAGAACATTTGTTGACTTCAGAGGGATTTGGTGGCACACAGAGATGTTATGAATGCCATTAAGGAAATGCCAGATCAAAGGGAGTCCAGCAATTTATAGGGCTGGCCAACAATCTTTCCAGATTCTGTTCCCACCTGGTAGAAGCCTGTGAACCCTTGAGACCATTAATGTATAATTAGGGTGACCATATTTCCCTGTGCTGAATATAGGACACCTGGTAAAATTATTCATAATCAATCAGAACGATGCAGTACAAACGTTCAAATTAACATCAGGTTGACTGAGCCCCCGTTAAAAAGAAATACTGTGTAGCTGAATTATTTTTATTTACGTTCTTATCTTTAAGATTTTAGGGTTCACACAGGGAGTTATGACAGACCCCCCCACACACCCTCCTCCACACACACACACGGGGAGAGGTGACACACACACACACACTCCCGTACACTTCTCTCACAGGAGTATGTGACTGACCAACCTGACCCTCCCTGCCCGGCACTCTCCACCGTCCATGCCTGGCTGGGCCCCCAGGACAGACCTGCCTCTCCTGGTACCTGGTGCCACGTCTTCCCGAGACAACATGTGGGGGTGGGGCATGCAGGGTCACATGCCCCCCTCACCAGGGCCGGTGCAAGGATATTTTGCGCCTTAAGCGCAACTTCCACCTTGCGCCCCACTCCACCCCTTCCTCGCCCCCGAGCATTGCTTATTATAAACTTTCAAAAATGAATACTGCATAATGTGGCATTGTGCATTAGAATTAATACATGTTCAGCTTGAAAATTTATTAATGTCATTATTTAGTCTACATAGTTAATAAAAATAAATGAATAACCTGACAGTGTTGACATTGTTATTGTTTTCACTTTGCACAACATAGCATGGATCTTAAAATAAATCACATACATTATACACAATACCCTGTCACTTCCTTCCTTCATTCTTTCATATCAAAGTCTAGTACATTTTATTCTACCTTTATAATATCCAATTATTGTTATTTATAAAATTTATAAAATTTGCCAAATTTGCATGGTGCCAAGTATCGGGGGTAGCCGTGTTAGTCTGTATCCACAAAACAACAAGGAGTCCGCCAGCAACTACACACCACAGAAACACTAACCCAGGAACCAATCCCTGTAGCAAACCTCGTTGCCTTTTCTCTGTCCCCATATCTACTCTGGCGACACCATCAGAGGACCCAACCACATCAGCCACACCATCAAGGGCTCTGTCATAACTATAAAGGGAAGGGTAACAGCTGTCCTGTGTACAGTACTATAAAATCCCTCCTGGCCAGAGACTCCAAAATCCTTTTCCCTGTAAAGGGTTAAGAAGCTCAGGTAACCTGGCTGGCATCTGACCCAAAGGACCAATAAGGGGACAAGATACTTTCAAATCTTGGGGGGGGGGGAAGGCTTTTGTTTGTGCTCTTTGTTTGGGAGTTCGTTCGCTCTTGGGACTGAGAGGGACCAGACATCAATCCAGGTTCTCCCCATCTTTCTAAACAAGTCTCTCATATTTCAAACTTGTAAGTAAAAAGCCAGGCAAGGCGTCTTAGTTTTACTTTCTTTTTCTCAACTTGTAAATGTACCTTTTACTAGAGTGTTTATCTTTGTTTGCTATACTTTGAACCTGAGGCTAGAGGGGAGTCCTCTGAGCTCTTTAAGTTTGATTACCCTGTAAAGTTATTTTCCATACTGATTTTACAGAGATGATTTTTACCCTTTTCTTTAATTAAAAGCCTTATTTTTAAGAACCTGAATGATTTTTCCTTGTTTTTAGATCCAAGGGGGTTGGATCTGTATTCACCAGGAGTTGGGGGGAGGAAGGAGGGGAATGGTTAATTTCTCCTTGTTTTAAGATCCAAGGGGTTTGGATCTGTATTCACCAGGGAATTGGTGAAAGGTTTCTCAAGGCTTCCCAGGGAAGGGAATTAGCTTTGAGATGGTGGCAGCAAACCAGATCTAAACTGGTAGTTAAGCTTAGAAGTTTTCATGCAGGCCCCCACATTTGTACCCTAAAGTTCAAAGTGGGGATACAGCCTTGACAGGCTCATTCACCTGCACGTCTACTAATGTGATATATGCCATCATGTGCCAGCAATGCCCCTCTGCCATGTACATTGGCCAAATTGGACAGTCCCTACGTAAAAGAATAAATGGACACAAATCGGACATCAGGAATGGTAACATACAAAAGCCAGTAGGTGAACACTTCAATCTCCCTGTACAGTCTATAACAGATTTAAAAGTCACTGTTCTTGAACAAAAAAACTTCAGAAACAGACTTCAAAGAGAAACAGCAGAACTAAAATTCATTTGCAAATTTAACACCATTAATTTGGGCTTGAATAGGGACTGGGAGGGGCTGGCTCATTACAGAAGCAGCTTTGCCTCTCCTGGAATTGACACCCCCTCATCTATTATTGGGAGTGAACCACATCCACCCTGATTGAATTGGCCCTGTTAACACCGGTTCTCCACTTGCGAAGTAACTCCCTGCTCTCCATGTGTCAGTATATAATGCCTGCCTCTGAAGATTAGAGGATTCAAAGAGCCACAAGGTGAAATGGGTGCTATAGTGACACATGAAGAGAAGGGAGTTACCTCACAAGTGGAGAACCAGTGTTGACAGGGCCAATTCACTCCATGCATCTTAAGAAGCGGGTTTTTTACCACAAAAGCTTACGCCCAAATAAATCTGTTAGTCTTTAAGGTGCCACCGGACTCCTTGTTGTGTTTATAAAATTAGAATGGCGGATACTCCGTCATACTGGGGGATTGGGTTTGGTGGGGAAGGGAAGCAGACCGGGTGGGGTCAGTGGGGTATTGGGTTAGGTGGGGAAGGGAAGCAGGCTGGGTTCAATCAGAGAGGGAATCGGGTTTGATAGGGAAGGGAAGGGAAGGGAAGGGAAGGGAAGGGAAGCAGACTGCGTTCGGTCAGTGGGGGTTCAGGTTTGGCAGGGGAGTGCAAGGGGAGCAGACCGGTCACTGGGAGGATCGGGTTTGGCTGGGGAGGGAAGGGAAGCAGACCGGGTTCAGTCAGTGGGGGTTCAGGTTTGTCTCGGGAGTGCAAGGGGAGCAGACAATGCAGACAGGGTTCGGTCACTGTCTGGGAGGATTGGGTTTGGCTGGGGAGGGGAAGGGAAGCAGACCAGTTTTGGGTGTGGAGGGGGGAGAGGGCGCAATCTGGGTTTGGCCGGGAGGTGGCGGGCGGGGTAGGATTCAAAGAGCCACAAGGTGAAATGTGCGCTATAGTGACACATGAAGAGAAGGGAGTTACCTCACAAGTGGAGAACCAGTGTTGACAGGGCCAATTCAATCAGGGTGGATGTGGTTCACTCCCAATAATAGATGAGGGGGTGTCAATTCCAGGAGAGGCAAAGCTGCTTTTGTAATGAGCCAGCCCCTCCCAGTCCCTATTCAAGCCCAAATTAATGATGTTAAATTTGCAAATGAATTTTAGTCCTGCTGTTTCTCTTTGAAGTCTGTTTCTGAAGTTTTTTTGTTCAAGAACAGTTACTTTTAAATCTGTTATAGACTGTACAGGGAGATTGAAGTGTTCACCTACTGGCTTTTGTATGTTACCATTCCTGATGTCCGATTTGTGTCCATTTATTCTTTTACGTAGGGACTGTCCAATTTGGCCAATGTACATGGCAGAGGGGAATTGCTGGCACATGATGGCATATATCACATTAGTAGACGTGCAGGTGAATGAGCCCTTGATGGTGTGGCTGATGCGGTTGGGTCCTCTGATGCTGTTGCCAGAGTAGATATGGGGACAGAGAGAAGGCAACGAGATTTGCTACAGGGATTGGTTCCTGGGTTAGTGTTTCTGTGGTGTGGTGTGTAGTTGCTGGCGGACTCCTTGTTGTTTTTGTGGATACAGACTAACACGGCTACCCCTGATACTTGGCACCATGCAAGGCTCTACTTTTATAAATTTTATTAATAACAATAATTGGATATTATAAAGGTAGAATAAAATGTAGTAGATTTTGATATGAAAGAATGAAGGACGGAAGTGACAGGGTATTGTGTATAATGTATGTGATTTATTTTAAGATCCATGCTATGTTGTGCAAAGTGAAAACAATAACAATGTCAACACTGTCAGGTTATTCATTTATTTTTATTAACCATTGTGAAAGTGAAATGAATTATATTAAAGAAATAGAATGAATTAAAGAATGCTGTATGTACCTTTAAGTAGAAATGAGAAATGCTGCAAGCCAGGGGGCAGGAAAGCAGGCATTAACTGCTTAGTGAATTGCCCCACTTAAGGACAATTGGTGAAGCATTAGCCTTAGATTGACAAAAGTTAATAAGGAAGCAGGATATGCATATTGTGCCCCATGCAAATTTTACAATTTTGCTCTCTCTGTCCCTTTCTTTAGTTCGCACCCTTTTATCTGTATAAATAAGACTGTTTGAATCTTGCATGGAGACTCACATTATCTGAATGTATTAGCAGAGCTCTGTGCTAATAAACAGAGTGGTCTTGACAAAATTGTGAGTCCTGATTCTAACTTTGACAATTTGGAGGTTCCACCGAGATGGCAACCGTCTTCACTGGGGCTGTGTGATTTCTGACCGTTTTTGTAGGACGACCATGGTAGCCGGCATCTGGGCATTTGGCCCGAGCGGTCCTCCTCCTGAACGGAAGGGCGCACGAGCACAGTGAGGTCTACGCCATCGAACCTGTTGGTTCCCACTCTGTTCTGGTACGGATCCCAGGATCTGACATCAGGAATCTGGTCAGGTAATTATTTCTGTGTTTTGTCTGGACTGAGGACTGTCCTGTCTCTGTGTCTATCTGTCTTCCTGTGGAGTGTTTGAGTCTGGGTGCCATCTCCGTCTAGGGATCGGCCGACCAAGGGGTTCCTGTCCCCGTGGTCTGAGTGAGTGAAATCTGCACAATCGCAGCCGCATCGCACCTTGGGTGAAACCCTTGGTGTGAAAGCAAGGGCGATTGAGGCAGTAGTCTGTGGGCTCCTTTTGTGTGTTGCACCGGGCATCGCTCTGACGAACCCGAATTTCCTTCTTGTGTGATTGGTGTGTGTGTAAAGTCCTCCTGTATGGGTAACCAGACGTCTAAGTCGGGACAGTTCCCTAAAGGAACGCCGGCTCATTTTATGTATTTTAGGAAGTGTCCGGACTCCTGTAAATTTCTGGAAAAATGGTCTAGGCTAACTCAGGGAGATCCCAAAACTCAGTGGCCACTGTTAGGATCTTGGGACAAGGACCGAGTGGACGTCTTAAAAGACAAACTCAGCCAATCTAAAACTAAATTGGCCAGAGGAGAGGTTGATTGTTTCATGCAGTGGTGGGAAGAGGCAAATCGTAGGTGGACAGAATCGAAACTCGCCTCTCTCAAAGATTCAAATGATAAGTTAAAAGCTTTATTGGAAACCTCCTCTCCCACCACCAGACCGAGCGCTCCCCTTTACCCCGTTCTCCGAGTAGATCCCCCTTCATACTCCTGTCTCTCTGTGAAAAAAGATGAAGAAAACTCCTTGTTAGATTCTGGGGATGATGATGAGGAAGACGCATTAATTGGCTTGGCAGCCTTGCGTCGGATCAATAGACCATCACCAGATTCCCCAGCTCAGGAACAACTGTCACCAGATTCCCCAACTCAGGAACAATTTCCAGAGATCTCCAGTTCAGACCCGTCCGGATCATCTGATACCACCCAGGCCCATTCCTCTGATCCCACTTTTCCCCGTAAAAGCTTACGCTTGGGCCTTAAAAATATCCAGGCTCCCCTCCGAATCCTGCATACGGGGGGCCAAGATGGGGGTCCCACTTGGAGCTGTAAACCGTGGACTCGTACAGAGCTCCTTTCAGTTGTAAAAGGCTTTCCAAAGCCCTGGGAAAATCCTACCAAATTCGCAGAGGAATTTTTGTTAGTATGTGACACCTATGAACCCTCTGAGGCAGACCTCCTGCAGCTGTGCAAGCTACTTACCCCTAGTGAGCATGAAAAATGGCTCACAGCAGCAAATTGGCTCACAGCTGACCGCCACGCTACTTTACCAGACACCTGTCCTAATGCTGAATACCGGAAAAGGTGTAAGGAGCAAGCTAAAAATCTATTTGAAGCCATCCCTCGGGTATGGACTCCTAAAACCAACTGGACGGCCATAAACGGCTGTAAGCAACGACGGGGAGAAAACCCAGGTGACTATCGCTCCCGGTTAACTGACATTTTTCTGCAACATTCTGGTATACAGCAAGCGGATAAAAATGGACAGGGCGCCCTGGCTAATGCGTTTGTTAATGGCCTCCTACCTGCTGTTGGCAATATGCTAAAACGAATAAGTGTTGGGTGGGAGACTGAAACCATGGACAAATTGCAAACAGTGGCAGAGCACTGCCAATGTACTTTAAAAGGAAAGGAGGAACAATCAGCTCAACAGTTAATGGCCCTGCAAATACAGCATTATTCAGGGCAGGGCAAACAGTACCAGGGATGGGGAAAATACCAGGGACGGGGACGTGGTCGAGGGAGGGGCCGAGGAACTGGTTTTTCGGGTTATGGGGATGTTTGTAATTACTGTAAGCAGCCCGGACATTGGAAGAACGAATGTCCGAGCCGGCCTGATAACCCTGTAAATAACCAGCTAGACCTCCTGCTGGCACAGCCAGTCAGTCCCCAACCTTACTTTGTCCCACAGCAATGACGGGACGCCAGGGAACCTCAGGAAATTTTAGCTCCTTTACTACCTCTCACTCCCACAGGTGAGTGTGTGTTAACTATCAATGATTTGTCTCTTCCTTTCCTTGTTGATACGGGAGCTTCGCTCTCTGCAGTTCGTACTACCGACCTGCCTGCGGTTCCCTGCTCTGGAAAGACCGTGTCTGCTGTGGGCATTTCGGGAATCCCAACCCCTTATCCCCTTTCAAAAGCTCTACCGATCCAGGTTGGGTCCCTATCCGCAGATCATGCCTTCCTTCTCTCTGACTCCACTCCGGTAAACCTTTTGGGTCGGGATCTGTTATGTAAACTTGGCTGCACCATATACTGTTCCCCGGATGGTGTCTATTTACAAATTCCCCAGTCCTCTCTGAGTGATTCTGTGGCCTCCCTGCTGTCTGAAACCCCCCTTTCCACCCCAGTCCCTTGTTGCCCACTGGTCCCGTCCCTTGAACACCTAATTTCGCAGGTCCCATCCTCTCTGTGGCCAACCCATCCCTCTGAGGTGGGCCACCTAAATACTGACCCCGTCTACATTACTGTTGACTCCTCCAAACCTCTGCCTCGCCTGTCTCAATACCCTTTAAACCCCGAAGCCGAGGCTGGCATTGCTCTGGTCATAACCACCCTGCGGGAGCAAGGCATTATTGTTCCCTGCTCCAGTCTCTGTAACACCCCTATCCTCCCAGTTCGAAAAGCTGATGGTAAATCATGGCGATTTGTTCAGGACCTTCGAGCCATTAATCGTATTGTCATACCCGCCTTTTCTGTTGTCCCTAACCCAGCAACGATTCTGGCTTCTATCCCACCAGATGCAACTCATTTTACTGTTGTTGATTTGTGTTCTGCTTTCTTTTCTGTTCCGGTTCACCCTGACTCCCAGTACCTCTTTGCCTTTTCTTACAAGGGACAGCAATATACATGGACTACGCTTCCCCAGGGGTATGCTGAAAGCCCATCTTACTTTTCCCAGGCACTAGCCCGAGACCTAGCTGACCTGGTTTTCCCATCCGGGTCCACTCTAGTCCAATATGTAGATGATCTACTCCTCTGTTCCCCCTCATTATCTGCCTCAAAAACTGATTCTTTAGTGCTCCTTACTGCCCTAGCAAAAAAAGGTCACAAGGCTTCTCGCTCTAAACTACAGCTCTGTCAAGCCTCTGTCACATACCTTGGTTTTCTCCTTTCCCAGGGTTCCCGTACACTTTCTCCCGCCCGTGTCCAGGCTATCCTTAGCTTTCCCCGACCCCGCTCCCCACGTCAGGTCTGAAAGTTTTTGGGCATGGCTGGATTTTGCAGGCAATGGATTCCCCAATATGCCTCCCTTGCAAAACCTCTCCAGAAACTCACTCGACTCTCTGTGCCTGACCCCATGCCATGGCCCCCTGAAGCAGACTCTGCCTTTGTTTCCCTCAAACAGGGTTTGGCTTCTGCACCCGCTTTAGGGCTGCCTGACTACTCTAAGCCTTTTATCCTTTTCTGCCATGAACAATCTGGGTGTGCACTTGGAATTCTCACTCAGGTGCATGGAGGCAAGAACCGCCCAGTGGCTTACTTCTCTGCCACTTTGGACCCTGTGGCCCAAGGCTTACCCCCCTGCCTGCGTGCTGTGGCTGCCGCAGCGCACCTAGTCGAAATGTCCGAATCCCTTGTCCTTCGCTCTCCCCTTACCCTCATGGTCCCTCACTCTGTGGAAACCCTGCTGTTACAACGTAACACAGGCCACCTCTCCTCCGCTCGCCTTACCAGGTATGAACTTTTACTGCTGTCAGCTTCGTATATTACCATGAAGCGTTGTTCTCAGTTAAACCCTGCCACTCGCCTTTCTTTGTCTGATGACGGTGATCCCCACGACTGCCTTGCAACTGTTTCTGCTGTCACCGTCCCACGCCCTGACCTCTCTGATGCCCCTCTCCCTAACTCTGACCTTGTTTCGTTTACTGATGGTTCCTGTTTTCGAGACAACCAAGGTCGTCTCCTTGCAGGGTACGCTGTAGCGTCACTCGCTGAGACCCTAGAAGCTGCGCCTTTACCTTCTGTAACCTCAGCACAAGTTGCCGAATTGGTTGCCCTCACCCGTGACTGCTTTTTGGCAGAGGGACGCTCCACCACTATTTCCACTGACTCCCGCTATGCTTTTGGGGTTGTACATGACTTTGGCACCCTCTGGCAAGCTCGGGGTTTCCTTACCTCCGCCGGTACCCCTATTAAGAATGGCCCCTACATCGCTGCTCTCTTGTATGCGGTTTTACTTCCATCTGCCCTAGCTATTGTTAAGTGCCCTGGCCACTCGATGGCAGATACTGATGTTGCTAAGGGTAACGCATTTGCTGACACCTCTGCTAAACATGCTGCTGCCATAAAACCTTCCCCAGATGCATTTCTAGGTTCCCTTTCTGTTTCTATACCACCGCCATCCCTCACTAACCTCACCCTGCTCCAAGACTCTGCCCCAGAAGCCGAAAAAGACTCCTGGGTTGCCCAGGGTTGCGCTCTATATCCTGATTCCCTTTGGCATTCGCCTACTGGTGCCTTTGTGGCCCCCTTTTCACTCTACCCATCGCTGGCCGACCTGCTACACGGTGTCTCACATTTCGGAAAGGAGGGAATGGTCTCTGCTGTAACTAAGGCAGGATGGTGGGCCCCCCATTTCAGCTCTTTTGCAGCCCGCCACTGTGCTGCCTGTACCACTTGCCAAAGCCACAATATTGGTAAACCTGTAAAAGTGGCTCAGGGATTCCGGGGCCTGGCCCAAGCACCATTCTTGCATTGGCAACTTGATTTTGTACAAATGCCTAAGTGTCAATGATATGAATTTATTTTGGTTATGGTATGTTTATTTTCTGGTTGGTATGTTTATTTTCTGGTTGGATTGAAGCCTTTCCTTGTTGCAAGGCTGACTCACTGTCTGTTGCTAAATGTTTGTTAAATCATATTATGCCTGCCAAGGGAATTCCTGCCACTCTGTCCAGTGACCGGGGTACACATTTTACCAGACAAATTGTTCAACACCTGGATCGTATATTACATATCACACACCTGCTGCATTGTCCTTACCACCCACAAAGTGCAGGTGCTGTGGAAAGGCGAAATGGTGTACTTAAGAATAAGCTTGCTAAGATTTGTGACTCCACAGGGTTAAGCTGGCCAGCAGCTTTACCACTAGCCCTTATGGAAATGCGGTCCACTCCATCCCAAAGGCATAAATTGAGTCCCTTTGAAATTGTTATGGGACGCCCCATGCGAGCTATGGCTACCATTACTCTAGTCCCAGACTTGAACTTGACTCACAGTATGCTCCTTCAATATTGCAAGGATTAATTCAAGCTGTAAGTCACTTCCATTCACAGGTTTGAGCCACCTGGCCAACAGAACCCACCTCTGACGCTTGCCATGACCTCGAGCCAGGTGACTGGGTCTATGTACGGCACCATCATCGAAAACACGCCTTGGAACCCCGGTGGAAGGGTCCTCATCAGGTACTGCTTACTATCCAGACAGCTGTTAAACTATCTGGCATTGCAGCGTGGATACATGCTTCACAGTGTAAGAAGACACCCTCCCCGGCGAACCAATCATCACCTCAGAACTACGCAGAGTCAATTTTGACTCCGGAAGAAGACGTAGAGGAACAACCTGCAATACCTTACCATTTATGCTCTCGTAAGGGTTGCCAGAAGCAGACGATGACCTAAAGCAAGACCCGAGAAGGAGCAGTAGTGAGCCTAGTGCCTGCTGCCTGGTGGACGTAAAACCGTGACTGCGGTTCCCTCAGTTGAGGTTGTCAGAACCAGCAGGGCCTTGCCTCCAACATGCGCCTCTGGTGGTGCCTGTTCCTCGGCTGCTGGTGTCTTAAGGTCTGGGGAGTCCACAATGACAATTCTTTTATCCAGCAGCAAGTGTGGATAGCTTAATATTTCTAATTGCTGGGTCTGCAGCCACATCCCAGCTCACTCTCAAGCTGGTGTTCCTGTCCTGGCAATCCCACTCAATTCCCCAGACCTCACTGGAGGACCTCGTCCGTTTAACAAAACATAGAACAATAATGACACTTGGGAAGCAGTGGGAATAAATGTATCTAAATGGATAAGTGTGGTGGAGGGAAAAGGTCATTGGTGTTGGGTGTGTAATAGGACAGGGCTAGATCTGGGAAAAAGTCATTGCCTTCAGCATATTGTGGCCAATGGTGTATGGGATTATTCAAACAAAACTAAAGAGTGGCGGGCCGGGTATGGGGATATGAATTTTTTCTCGACCTGGGATCAAACAGAAAAATCAATCTCCTGTTCCCCCTACAGTAATCTTAGTGAAAACAATACAATCTTTCAATGCCATGCAAATAACACCACTCCTCGTAAGGAGAATTACCCTGTGCCCTTTGGAGGATATTACTCCTCCTTTGTAGGCACCTATGTGACAAATGGGTGCAAACGACCCTTCCCAGCCTTAATAGGCCATCATTGGGTTTGTGGGACCAAAACTTATACTGTGTTACCAGCTAACTGGTCAGGTATCTGTTATCCCGCCCGACTCTTCCCACAATTCCAAGTGCTAGGGTCCTTCCCACGAGAATGCCTTCATAATTTCAGGTGAAGAAGAAGGGACTTACCAGATACCCAATGGTATGTAAATAACATAAGCCCCTTGACCTGGGAAGAGGCCACTGGCGGTTCCCTTATCCCACTTGGGGGAGTAATACACCATGCAAAAAGGCTCCTAAGGTTACAAGCAGTAGTTGAAATAACGGCAAATGAAACCGGAGAGAGTTTAAAGACCCTGGCCAAAGAAACAGGGGCGATTCGACAGATGGCCCTCCAAAACTGTCAGGCATTGGACATAGTGCTGGTGGCCAAAGGAGGGACCTGTGCTCTCATTGGAAAAGAATGTTGCGTGTTCATACCTGATGACACCAATGAGGTAATAGATCGTGCTAGTCACTTAGAACAAATTGCATATCTTCTCCATGAAGAGCCAAGTTCTTTATGGAAGTGGCTAAGTAACCTATTCAATTTCTTTGGCATAGGAAACTGGTTGTTTCAGGGAGCCCTGACTATCCTATGTGGAATTCTAATGATTTTTGTATGTTTTCAGTTAATCTCCTGTTGTATCCAGAATTGTGTAAGGTATGCCACCCAGGTGACTGCCCCAAAACAGAGTGCTAATATCACTGATGAACGAAGAGATAAAGAACTATTAATATGTGGAACCCAGTAATTGTTGGTCTTTGCGTAAGCTTAACCAAAAGGAGGGATTGTGAAAGTGAAATGAATTATATTAAAGAAATAGAATGAATTAAAGAATGCTGTATGTACCTTCAAGTAGAAATGAGAAATGCTGCAAGCCAGGGGGCAGGAAAGCAGACATTAACTGCTTAATGAATTGCCCCACTTAAGGGCAATTGGTAAAGCATTAGCCTTAGATCGATAAGAGTTAATAAGGAAGCAGGATATGCATATTGTGCCCCATGCAAATTTTACAATTTTGCTCTCTCTGTCCCTTTGTTTAGTTCGCACCCTTTTATCTGTATAAATAAGACTGTTTGAATCTTGCATGGAGACTCACATTATCTGAATGCATTAGCAGAGCGCTGTGCTAATAAACAGAGTGGTCTTGACAAAATTGTGAGTCCTGATTCTAACTTTGACACCATGTAGACTAAATAATTAAATTAATAAATTTTCAAGCCGAACGTGTATTAATTCTAATGAACAATGCCACATTATGCAGTATTTATTTTTGAAAGTTTATAATAAGCGATGCTCCGGGGGAAGGGGAGGGGGGAGTCGGGCGCAAGGTGGAAGTTTTGCCTAGGGCGCAAAATATCCTTGCACCTGCCCTGGGCTTAGCCGCCCCTCCACGTGAGAGAGCCCGCAGAGCTGCCAGCCACGGAGTCCCTCCCTTCTCTCCCCAGGGAGCAGAGCCTCCTCTGCCTGCAAATCCTGCAGCCCGCTCTCTGAGCACGCCATGCAAGCTGATCCCAGCTGCATCACACTGACAGCACACAGCTCAGCCCCAGCGGGGGTCTTACACTTCCCGCCGCAAGCTGCTCCACTCTCCTTCTGGCTGCTGTGCAATCTACAAGACAAAGGAGCTATTACTGTGTAAATGTACCTATCTATCGATTCACAATCAAAGGCCTTCGCTGGCTTTCTGAATGGCAGGAGAGCAATTCACTGGGAGTATGTGTGTATATATATCTCCTCAATATATGTTCCACTCTATATGCATCCGATGAAGTGGGCTGTAGTCCATGAAAGCTTATGCTCTAATAAATTTGTTAGTCTCTAAGGTGCCACAAGTACTCCTGTTCTTTTCACTGGGAGTGTGGTTCTTATCATATATGTCCTCCCTCCCTACAGTCTGCGATCTGCAGCCAGCGTCTAGATTGGCAGTGGCGCCCCCAAATCTTGGCGCCCTAGGCGGCTGCCTAGTTTGCCTAGTGGTTGCACCGGCGCTGTTTGTGGCGATGAAACAGTCTTTAATTACCTGATATTAATATCCAAACCCCAACCAAACAAACCCCCGGCAATTCCATCCTGTGGAACCGTACTGACTCCCATCTGGCTCATCAACTGCACTACAACTCCAAGAAGGCACCACAGCAGGCTTTTTTTTTCAGCTGAAAAACCAAAATATTTTAGATTTTGGGCTATGACATAAAATCAACATTTTCTGCACAAAGCAGGCATTTTTTGTAAAATCTTTTAGTCAATGTCACAGCCCCGGTCAACATCCCTCTGGGGTTAGACTACTTGATACCCCTTCTTGGAAGTGACCTCAGCCCGATGGCCACTGCTGAACCCCCACAAGCAAGCTCACCCTCCCCACAGCTCCACCCTCCCATTGGGGACTCTGGTTTACAGTTTAACCCTTCTTGGAACCCTTGAGGAAGCCAATAAGACACTTTGCAGAGGGATTTCTAAACCAATCCAGTATTGCCAACCCCCAAGGCTCAAAAACCATGTGTCTGTCCCGCACTCCAATGAGATTTAAGGGGAGGGGATTATATTGTATTTTTTGTATCTGTCTTTTGATTTTTGACCTCCCATTCTCCATATCCTGTGTGTGTGTGTGTGTGTGTGTGTGTGAGTGAGAGAGAGAGACAATGAAATAGCATTGCCAACACTCCCATATTTATTAAGGCGATTTTCGCCCCTGCTGCAAGAACTCTCACTCCCACATCTGCCCCAGCCTCACCTCTGCTCTATCTGCAGCTCCTGGGGCTCTTCACTACTCTCTCCCTGGAAAGGGGGCGGGTTCATCAGGTCCTCCTTCTAGGCTAGGGGCAGCTCCAGGGACTCTTCATCCCCTGTTGCCCCTTCCCAGGCCAGGTGTTACCGGGAGAGGGGAGGAGCAGAGGAGTCATCCCCATTGCTCACGGGGGACGGGGAGCCACCCCGAGCTGCAAGGCTCTTTCCTCCCTTCTCCCTCCTCTGAGAATGGCATCAGCTCCTGAGGAGAGGGGGAAGTGAGCTCTGCCTGTCTCATGCAGCAGCTCTGCTTCCCCGCTCTTCCCCCAAGAAGAGCTGACATTCCCCAGGAAGCTGGAGCTTCTTATGATGTTATCACCAGACTGGCTGCAACCCCAGCCCAACTCTTGTGAATCAGGGGGATATTGCAAGCAGGGCCGCCGAGAGCGTGTTCGGGCCCCAATGAAAAAAAATTTTGCCCCCCCCCCAGCAAGGGCGGACCGGCTAAACAGGGCTGATGAGAGGGTGGGGAAGCCGGGCCCCGGGCCCCCTTCCGGACCGCCGGGCCCTGGTAATTTGTACTGGCTTCCCCCCTGTCTCGTCGGCCCTGATTGCGAGAGTTGGCAGCACTGCCAATCACACTTTCTTTTCAACAGCACAAGCAAGGTACACGGTACACCTCCATGCAAAATACAGGATACTTGTATGTCATTCCCTGCCTCAGTTTCCTCACCACTCTGGAATGTACCCACTCCACCAGCACAGGGGTCTCTTTCTGCTCTGGTTGACGAGGGAAAGCGCGTGCTGCTCTAAGCAGTCCTAGTCTTTTGATAACTTGCAGTCCCCTCTACTGTGGAAAACTTTGTGGTCAGCCTGAAATCACTCCCTCAGGAGATCAAGATCACACGTCATGTGGACTGTGGTTGGTTACCACCCACCTGGAGTCCTGACTCAAAAAACAGGCTCTAACTAGGCTATTGCCCCGCCAGCCCCAGTGTTCTGACTAGTTGTAGATCATCTTGAAGGATAATCAAACTCAGAGGCACACCCACAAGCATCCACCCTCCTTTTCACAATTAGTATGGTGAAAGAAGGACAGCAAGACATCCATGAAATAGTCCCCAAAGTTCTCTTGCCTCCAGATTAAATAAACAAATGCTGAGTCCCTGTGTCACCTGGGAAAACAAAATATCTGGTGCCTCCTTTCTTTCAGAGGGAAATAGCACAATTCCAATAACCTTCTCCTCAGGATTTAAACAAAATCTCTAGGTTCTATGTCCTTCAGAGAAGAGATATGGGAAAAGTTCCACACAATATTTAATAAAGTCTCCAATTTTTTCTTCCTTCATAGAAAAGGCAGAAGGAAATTCCAAACAGACCTTAAACAAATGAATGAGCATCTTAGAAAAAGCCCCTCTGTGGCCCATCAGTTTCATACTGATAGCTAGCCAAGGTCAGATCCCAGAAGCTAACTTCCTCTTCCTGTTACCTGCCCCAGCCTGGCTCCCTGAGAGGCCCGTCAGCTCCATCTGTTTCTTGACTCCCTGCATCAAACCCTATCCTGGAGTTTCCTGACCCAGCTACTCTTCTGACCTTCCTGAGCTCCAGACGGGTAGCAAATTATTCTTGTTACACAAGAATCTTTATTATTTGCATAGCAGGGTCCTCCATTTTGTTAGAAATAGTTTAAAAAGTAAATACCCCACTGTGAAAGAATGATTATATATTTATATCACTTTATATATATATAAAATATAATATATCATATAAAATTTTGCAAAAATATAAATTTCTTCAAAACATAACACAGTTCTAGAGTTTTGATGAAATTGGACAAGTCCTTCAAACAACAGTAAGAAGTGCAGCAGCTTAAATAGCTCAACTGGCAGAGTCCACACCTCAAAATGGATGCTGAAAATTGGAATATGTTCAGAAAAGAACTACAAGAATATTTTGAGGTCTGGAGGACATACCACATTATGAGACACTTAAGGTCAACCTGATTAGTTTATCCAAGAAAAGGTTTAGAGTTGACTTGATCACAGTCTACATCACGGCATCTTTAAATTAAGACCGGTGGTTTTTCTGAATGATATGCTATACATAGCTAAGACAGAAGTTATGGGCTTGATGAAGAATTTAATGGGGGAGGTTCTTTGGCCTGTGGTCAGTGTTTCCCATATGGTGGGTCCTGACCCACCAGTGGGTCATGGAAGGTTACAGATCGGTTATCATGTCCAGGGCCAGAATTGGCCTACACAAACATATACGTCTCCCAGCCCAGCCAGTTTGGAGGGGAAGCCCTGTGGGAGGGTGCAGGCTTGGAGAGCAAGCCCGCCCATTACTCACCCCACATCAGCTGGGCAGGCTTTCTTTCCAAATCCTGTCTCTGGTGGGGCTTCCCTCAACACCAGGCTGGGACTAGGGTTTTGGAGCCAGGCAGAGGGTGCACATATGTAATAATGGATTACAAAATACAAAAAAAAAAAAAAAAAAAAGTAAAGAAAATGCAGCTGGTGGGTTGCCTGGTGCAGTGTTTGGGAACCACTGAGCTAGATGATCATAATGGTCCCATCTGGCCATAAAACTGATAAATCTGTTATCCAGTCCCATGTCTTGTCAGATCTCTCAGCTATGAAATAAAACACCACTAGATTATCCTATCTCTGTTCTGAGATTATTTATGCGATTGGTGAAAGTATAAAATTAAGGTCCCAATCCTACAAAAATTTAAGCACATGTACAACTTTATTCATGTGAATTCAATGGGCCTTCTCATGTGATTAAAGTTATTCACATTCACTTTTCCCTAGCTGCACTCCGTCCATTAGTCCTGGCTACAGTGGCTTTATGGCAGTGGAGAAGGATTCACAAGGGGCTGAATACACCAGATTTAGGGCAGATTTGTGTTGGAGGATCATTGAAAATATACAGCAGAGGTAACCTCTGACAAATTGTGTCTTATCTTTCCAGGAGTATAAGAATGATAATTATATTTTATGACTAACAAAAATATCCTGTGGATTGCATTCTAATTAGTTATGCAAGATACCTTTAAGAAATCGTACACCTAATAATTTCGACATCTGATAATGCTAGCGGGCATTGCAAATGCTTTATATTCCAGCACCTTGCAAGACACCACACCAAACATCTAGCAAGTTTCAAACTTCTTCTCTACGGCCAGGTAAGCATTTCTTCTATGTAAATTTACAGTTTTAGTTACTGTTATGATTTGTGAAGGGAATTTTTGTAAGTCCTTTTGCTATACCCAGTCCATTTTAGGATTGCACAGATTAGTCCAGCTGTCCAGAATTTTACATCCCCAGTGGAGCGTGTGCCAGTGGTGCAAGGCTGGGGCTCAGGAATCTATTCCTGACTCTGCCATTATATTCCAGTGTGACTGTGGGCAAGGCACTTTGGCAGAATTTTCAGATGTGGGTGTCTAAAGGTAATAATTTTAACCCAGATTTACGTACCTAAATAAACAGCATGCTTTTCAGAAGTACTGAGGCCCACACATCCTGTTGGTTTAAGGTAAGTTGATGCATTTATATCAGTGTAAGAGCAAAATTTGGCTGGCAGAATTCACATAAGATGTTGCAGGTGTCACCACTTCCCAAAGCATATCACATTGCTACATAAAACCATCAACTCTCGTGAAATCTGTAATTTGCCAGGTTTTGATTAGGAAAAAAAATTCTCAGCAATCTTCTTACTTTTTCCATAACAAAGCATGTTGTACTAACAATAATACACAAACTTTTCTTCTCAATTTCAGACATCAGTAAATCTGTGTATATTTTTTAAAAGAGTGTGAGATGGAAACAAAATATTTGAAGTAAGAAAATCATATAATGAAGGACTGGAAGAGAACTGAACAGGTCATCTAGTCCAGTCTCCTGCCCCGAGGCAGAACTAAGTATTATCTAGGTCATCTAGGGTGACCAGACAGCAAGTGTGAAAAATCGGGACAGGGGCTGGGGGGTAATTGGAGCCTATATAAGAAAAAGACCCAAAAATCGGGACTGTCCCTATAAAATTGGGACATCTGGTCACCCTAAGGTCATCCCTGACAGGTGTTTGTTTAACCCGTTCTTAAAAACTCAGTGATGGGGTGTCAGTCCATGATTTGTTCCACCTTGCGTGATGCTGGGAGAACTTTCACGGACCCAAAGAAGAGCTCTGTGTGGCTCAAAAGCCTGTCTCGCTCACCAACAGAAGTTGGTCCAATAAAAGATATTACCTTGCCCACCTTGTCTCTCTAATATCCTTCAGTTAGGAAATTTTTCCTAATGTTAAATCTAAATCTCCCTTGCTGCCATTTAAGTCCATTACTTCTTGTCCTGTCTCAGTGGCTAAAGAGAACAATTTATCACTCTCCTCCTTATAACCATCTTTTACGTACTTGAAGATTGTGATCATGTCCCTCCTCAGTATTCTCTTCTCCACACTAAACAACCCAACTTTTTCAATCTTCCCTCACAGATCATGTTTTCTAGATGTTTAATCTTTTTTTTTCTCTTCTCTGGACTTTCTCCAATTTGTCCATATCTTTTCCAAAGTGTGGTGCTCAGAACTGGACAAAATATTCCACTTGGGGCCTTATGAGTGTTGAGTAGAGTGGAAAAATTATTTCTCATGTCTTTCTTACAAAATGAAAGGTGATGTTGTATAACACAATTTCAGAGGAAGAGTGGATTAGAATTTGGAAAGGGAAAACCATTACATCATCCACTTGTGTAGTGAAGAAGAAAGGGGGACTCACATTCAAGTCCCTGCTCCAATGACTATTTAATTTATACAAAGTGGAACAGCTTCAGTGGGAGAGACTCACTCCAGTGTACCTGATAGCCTAGTCTTTATGGCAATCTCCTGATTGGTGAGAGATTCAAATTGAACTCTCTGTTCCAAACCAGGGAGAGGGGAGAATTGAACCTGGGTCTCCCACATTCAGGTGAATGCCCTAACCTTCAGGTAGAAGGGAGAGCACCACAACCTATATACTGGGCTAAAGCTATAGGGGGCAAGGAGGACACCACCAACCACTTAACGAATCCAACCTGAAAATCTTTTTTTGGCCCAAACTCTGGCAAATTTATGTCAAATTCACAAATAGTTTCAGGTCAACCAGGATTACATTTTTTAGCAGATAAACTATTTGTCAGAAAAACTTCACCCGCTTCTTTTTTTATCAATTTGTGAAAGTCTTGAAATAGCTACCTGGAAGATATCAAGGGTGTCCCTTTTCCGAGTTAATGGAGATGGATTAGAGTATAATCTTCCTCTCAGTCAATCTCAATTAGAAAATGTATTGCACTAGATAGACGTTCACACATCTTACACAGTGTATATTTCTTTTATAATAGAATAAGCTGATTCAGTCATATCTTACCATATATTAATCAAATCATTTTCTACACATTGTCTGTTGCTGTTACCTAGACACCAGGGGTCAAATTAGGCTCTCATTCACACCTGTGTATATCTGGATTAACTCCTCCAAAGTTACTCTTGATATATCTGGGTGCAAAAGAGAGCCTAATGTGGCCCTGATCAAATACAAACAGAAATTGGAGCATCCAAGAATCCCTCTCAGGAAGCCTGATTTTGAACTCATACTGCAGTAAATCATGAGTAACTCCCCTGAAGTCAGATGGGGAGATGCATCAGCGTTTTTCATTGCTCTAAGAAACTGTGTTGTTAGAAGATTTTACTCATTGTAGCGTTGTACATTAGCCGTAGAAGTGGAAGAAAAAGGATAGTTTCAATTTCCTGAGTGGAGAATTAGAGATGAGGCAGTTTTCTTAATGAGAATTCTCTTTTTAAAAGTCTATATTGCAATCTTCCCAAAACTTATGCCCATGCCCACCCTGAGGCTAGACGTGTGTATAACTAGCAAGAAAGCTACTGAAACCTTCGGATGCAGTAAGAGGTTGAGAAAAGAGACTTTTGAACTCTATTGATTTGGTTTATTTTTTTCCTCAGCAGCTTTTCATTTTCACAATGAGCTCCGTCAGTGAAGCAACTACAAAATTTGCCCTTGACTTTTTCAAAGAACTGAACAAAGATCGTCCATCTGACAATATCATCTATTCTCCTTTGAGTATCTCAGCTGCCCTGGGCATGGTCCTTTTGGGGGCCAGAAGTAATACTGCCACCCAGATAGAAACGGTAGGCAATAATAAGTCATTTGTTTTATTCCTTCATATTTGTTCAACAATGGCAGACCATTCCCACGTGCAATGTCACCTGAGCTCCTCAAGGCTCTTCTTTTAACGCAGAGCATTTTCCTTTTCCATGTGTAATATATCCTGCACAAGTAGCAATTGCCCTAGTTAAGGTCTCAAAGGCACTTTTATATTGAATGGAATTAAACTTTATGGAGTTGAAAAGGTGCCTGGCAGAAGCTGCAGGCTGAGAACATTATTATAAACTGGAAATAACATTTCCAGTCCAAGAGCAAGAGGTTTTCCCCCTCAAGCCCTGATCCTGCAAACTGCTCCATTCATGAGTGTCATTACGTACATGAGTAGTGCATAATACTACTTGGGTGTATTATTGTTTGTGAGATATGGCCTATGGTGCAGCTTCACTTACCTTCTGCCTAGGCTGGTCTAATTTGGCCCATAGAAATGTTTCCAACCCCTCACGTTCACTTTAGACATACATTTCTGTTGTAACGTTATTGTGCACTGCCTGGTGTCTCTGATTTTAAAGGCATTTTAATTTATTTTGTTTTGGTGACATTTTTGTGTTCTGCATTGTACCAAAAGAGAGATACGTAGAGTAAATGGTTATTTCAGAAATGTGTGTATCTCAGATGCAGGGTCCTTTTTAGTTGCTTACTATGAACGTGCTGAGCATCAGATTTACTTGTGCTGAAGTGTCACAATTTTGGGTCATAGTTATAAAAAAATAAATTGAACATCTAGTTTGGCAAAAGTATTAACTTATTTCGGATCCTATGAGGCTGTGGGAGTCACCTTTTTTGATTGGAAAATTATTTGTACTGCTCAAGCTTGGATTGCACAGGAGTTAGTACTAATCAAGAATCATGTATCATCAGCCTTTGAATAAATCAACTGTCATCGTTTGAGCTTTGAGATGGATATTTTGCTTTGAAGGCTAGAAGTGTGACCCAATACAGTTAGCAGATGTAAAGGGATCTGCAGACGAGAGGAATGAAATTTAAAAAAACCACACAGGTTCCAATGATGCCGGCACAGAAGTCAATGGCAAAACTCATGTCCCCTTAAATATGGGCAGCAACTAATTCTATATTTGACAAACAAACACTGCATTTGTTGGAATTAAACCTAGCAAACTATGAAAGCATTTCCATTGATCTTCAGATTGTTCCTTTCATTTAGGTTTTGTAAAAAATAAGCTTTTATCCAAGTCCCAATCCTGTGATAGGATCCACTATTGCAGATCCCTGCATGCCTGCAGAACCCTACTGAATTTATTGCCCGATTGCAGCACAGTGTAAAAAGATCTAACAAGCTGAATATTATGGGCAGAAATAGGAAGTGATTACCAAAATCATAGAAATATAGCTCTCCTTTCTAGTGATTTTGAGTAGTATTCATCAAATGGCTTGCTGATTTTGATGTCAGTGGATGAACTGAAGCATCTAGTGATAAAAGTTGAGAACACTTGTCTTTTAAAAGCGTGATGTCCATCTCCAGTAGAAAGGACAGTAGGTAAGACAGACAACTGAATTTTCTGTGACAAGTTTAATTTCACAGATTGTCATAAGTAATTCAATACAGTGTATGACTGTTGCAATGTTACATTTCTACTTCAGGCACTTCACTTCCTTGAATTTGCAGAACATGAAAATCCAGGAACAAGAAGCTCTTCTGAAGCAACAAGAAGGGATGACAATTCAGAGAGAAGTCACAGACGACCTCTTCATCCTGGACTGCTGGTATCTTAGAACAAATGTTGGAGTTGGAGAAACTTTGGGGAATTTGAATGAAAATTCAAAATTGTCAGATTTGAATTATAACATAAAAATGGGGGGGGAGGAATGTTGTGACGGTGGGTGACAGAAGAATAGGGAGAAGGATAAAAATGTATACAAGATAGCAAAAAGTAAGGTTTAGGGGTTTTTATTGAAAATATTGTACAATTATATCCTTGATTTGTGGATGCAATAGTCATAATGTCATTTACATGTGATGAGTTCAGTTTGCATCTTGTTATTTTAACAAACTTCTACCATGATTGTGAGCACATTTGCATGTATAAATCAGACATACAGAAAGCGTTGGAAATTCTTCTACCCTGAACATTTTTCATTGTTCAACAAATTTTCACGTGTGGTGCTCCATAAGTAACGAGTGGAACATCCCGAAAGAGCCATGAATTACTTAGTCCTTATAACAGGGCTTTTGCACCACAGATCTGCACTGTCAGGAACAAGAACAAGTCAGAGAAGGCAAAGCTAGTTTAGTTATTGAATCTGAATGGTTTAATAGGAGAACAATTATTAAAAACAAAACAACAAAAAATAACCAGTGTCTGTCACTCCCAGCCTTCTTCAGTCAGAAATAAACTACAGCAACTTTGTGTTATTTGAAGGTTCCTGATGATCAGTGTGATATACCCGGAGGGATTCATTCCCAGTTTCATGACATCTTCTCATCAATCAACAAACCTACCACTTCTTATGAGCTGGCTATTGCCAACAGACTGTATGGAGAAAAGACATTCAATTTTCTTCAGGTGAGTTGCATTGGGATTCACATTAATGGCCTGTGACATTGTAGGACAGCTAGAAATGAACAACCTGGGCTTAGTTCAGTTGAGGTCCCATTTGCTGCTGACTTGATGGGAGGTGTGTCCACTTAGACAAGGGGTGGGGTTGATCCCCTGGAGGTACTGAATAGTAGGGCAGAACAGCCAATCATCTTAAAATAAATCATGTGGTTCCAGAATAGAATGTTTAAGATAACTTTAAAACCCTAGTTACAGGCTCTGCTCATTTCCCTCTGGTCACAGGAGCATTGGAACCTGGTCACAGGAGCATTGTAATTAGGTGTGTTGAACAGCATTGAAAGTATAATTTCTAAGTGTTTACTATCACTATTTGTATTTTGGCAGTGCCTAGAGGCCAGGGTCTCATTGGACTAGACACTGTACAAAATATAATAAAGAGACAATGTTATGTAAGCCTGTCCCTCAAAAGCTGTTTTATACAGTACACTGTTACCCATGTTTTTCTTCAGCTTTGTAACTATTAAATTACTTCCATCTATCAACAGCAAAATAAAGTTCAAAGGGTGGCTATAATAAAAAAAAACTATTTAATTGTGGCACCAGCTTACACAACAGATACATATTTGGAGTTATATCTGCTTATTTGACTGACAAAGTTAAGATTTAATGCTTTCTATTCTTGTTAGCACTCTAGAATAACACAGTAATGGGAAAGTGAGCTAGAATTATTCTGGCTCATGCATCTTCAATAGAATTACTAACTATGTTCTGGGATGAATTATTCCTCCAGAAAGTTTCATGCTACCTTTTTAACCAGTTAATTTACAAGGTCTCATCATTTGATTTGTGTGAAATTTCATACACCCAAAAACTGCTCACAAATCATTTTTCAAAATTTACTTCTAGTTTTCAATTTCTTGTGGATTGCAGTAATCTTTAGTTATCTTGGCTGATGGGAAAAAGAAACATTGAGACAGTGCTTCAAAGACATTCATGAATTACTTATAAATATAGAGTCAGTGACACATAGGTTAGACAGGGACAGAAGTGGCCAGAGACATCTATATCTGTAGGATAAATTCAGAGTTCTACAGGTAGAACCCTGAATTTAACAGAAAGACCTATAGTGGGTCCTGTTCCACCAGTTTCTCCTGGTTTGCAATCCACCCAGAACGGAAATTAAAATTGAGAGACCTAAGCACTGGCTGCTGCAAGAGGAGGCAGCTTTATCAGATCTGGATCACCCACAGAGTCGGCGCCTATGAGCAGGATTCCAACCAAAACATGCCAACTTCCCACTGGACTATAGCTAGTGCATTTCCCCCCACGACCCCTCAGCCGTATCTTTTGGAGCTGTAGTTTAGGCATTGTCGGCAGGGCCGGATTTACACCTTATGCGTTCCTAGGCACAGCATCTTCAGTGCTCCCCCTGCCTACAGCTGACCTCTGTGTTGCACAAAATTTTAGAGAGATAAGGTGCCCCTAGTACTCTGGTGCTCCTAGGCATGTGCCTAATTGAAAATCTGGCCCTGATTTTCGGGGTCTCCGGGCTTTTCGGTGTGCGCAGTTTTGTGTGACTCAGATCCCTCTCGGATGTCCACATGCACTTGGGCGCCGGTCTGAGTCTCGATGGCTCCGGCTTCCACTGTCAGGGGTTCCATCTGCTCCTGGGCTGGAGCCAACAAAGAGCATCCTTCCTCCCCGGAAGTCAGCACAGACTGAACTGGGGTGCTCCCTTTTATACTAGTGCTGCATCTGGAGCATGCCCAGTAGGGATGTGGGGGCATGGCTTCCTCAGCCCACGGAGAAGAGTTAACTCTTCCCCATCCAGTGCAAGGTGAGTTCACCCCGTCACAGACTATTTTATCCAAACTCTCCAAACCTATCAAGCCCTTTGCCTATGCTATACCCAACTGGTCCAGTTCATTCTGTTAGTCCACCCTATCTTTAGGATATACAAAAACACTTTTGCAGTGTTGCAGAACTAAAAAACAGGAACATTTTATTTTATTTAGCACACGGTCTAAAAAAAAAAAAAAAAGAAAGAGAGAGAGAGAGACCTGTTTTCTGATGTATTGTTCTGACATTCTCTCTTATCATACAGCAATACCTATCCTGCCTACAAAAGTTATACCAGGCAGAATTGGAAACAGTTGATTTTCAGAATGCTGCAGAGGAAACCAGAGAACAGATAAATTTGTGGGTTGAAACCTTTACAAATGGTAAGGACAGGTCAGCCATTGGCTGCTATTACTTGATATTTAATCGCTTAAAGTGTACAAGGTGCTTAAGAACCTGGAGGAGAAAAATGTTTCCTCATAATTGGAGTATGCCCAGTATGGGGCTGCAGTGGCAGCTCTCCACACTTTGACCACTTGAGTGATGTAGAGCTAGATCATTAATTCCCACAGAGAAAACATTTGAGGAGAACAGAGTAGCCAGCAAACTCTGGACCCTAGTACAACACACATTGAAATCAATAGGAATTCTTCTGACAACTTCAGTGGGTGCTGGATGAGACCACCTGTGTGTTTGACTGCATGGAGTTTAAGAAACTATCAAATCAGATGCAAGAGGTATTGGGGGCAAGTAGTGAGGACCTTCTGAAAGTACCTTGATTTATGAGCTCCTCTACAGATAAGGTAAAAGACAGCGCCCTACTTAAAATTTAACCTGGAGCCAAGACTAGGCAGGAGAAATAAAGAATAAAATGGCCATTTTAGGAGACATCTGCTCTCCATTGTACACTTGAGGCACATCAGTGGGTCAGTTTGGGGAAAATCATGGTAACACTGCTTGGGTTCCACTAGTTCTGTGAATAGATAGAAGAGTTCAGCTTCTCAGGGCTGTCAGTCAAACATTTTTCATGTGTGTCCAGTATTACATATATATTCTTACACCCAGGTACATACAAGCACTAAACATCAATGTTATTACAACAGATAACTGGAACTAGATTTACTGATCTGCCAAAACAAACTAATTTTCCTCCCTTTCTTTAAGGTAAAATCAAGGATCTCTTTGCCCCAGGCACTCTTTCTGCTCAGACTATGTTAGTTCTTGTGAATGCTGTCTACTTCAAAGGGAAATGGGAAGTGGAATTTAAGAAAGAAAACACAGAAGAAAGACCTTTTCAGATTAACGAGGTAGATTACAGAAGTATACATCACATAATTGCGCCTATTACTTCAGATGCTTGGCAGACTATGAAGCACACTGGGATCTGCTCTGGGGGTGGAGAGGGATTTTTTCCCAAAGCTTCTGCTAGGAGAGTGCATCATGCCTGACACAGGTACAATGCCTCACAAAGCCACCTGGGGCACAGGGGAAGCCAATGTATAAGAAGCTGCAACATCTACCCCCTCTGTGGCCTGTCAGCTCTTCCAACAGGAATGGAAGTGTTCAGGTCATAGCCCCGCTTTCTCCCCATCATAGGCACCAAGTTCCTCTCTACTCCCCTCTGCTTGATCCCTTCTCTGCCCGAGGCCTGCCCCCACTCGACCTCTTCCTGCAAGCCCCCACCCCTGCCCCATTTCTTTCCGTCCTTGCTCTGCCCCATCACCCCCCACCCCACCCCTTCCCCCAAGGCCCCAGCCCACCTCTTCCTGTCCCTCTCCTGAGCATGCCCCATCCCTGCCCCTTCCCCTCCCTCCCAGAGGCTCCTGCATACTGCAAACAGCTGTTCCATAGCATGCTCAGAGGGAGGGGGAGGAGTTGATCAGTGGCAGGGGCGGCTCTATGTTTTTTGCCGCCCCAACCATGGCAGTCAGGTGGCCTTCAGTGGCGTGCCTGCAGGTGGTCCGCTGGTCACATGGATTTGGCGGATTTTCTGTGGGTGATCTGCCAGTCCCGCGCCTTCGGCGTACCTGCCGCCGAATTGCCGCCGAAGCCACGGGACCGGCCTGACTGACTGCCTACCTACCGACCGACATGCCGCCCCCCACGGCTTGCCATCCCAGGCACGCGCTTGCTGCGCTGGTGCCTGGAGCCGCCCCTGATCAGTGGGGCTGACCGTGGCTCGGAGGTGCTGGGAAGAAGGAGGGAGGTGGCTGCTGGTGGGTGCTAAGCACTTGCTAATTTTTTTCCATGTATGCTCCAGCCCAGGAGCTCCCATGGCATCAGTGCCTGTGCTCCCCATCCCCTTTGGGGTTGCTGGTGCAGTTAGGTTCACTACCCTTGTATAGTTTTGCACTCAGAAGAGCAAAGACTGACAGGCCCCTGAGCAGAGGCCTACCATAAAGATGCATCTTGTACCTTCCCCCACTACGTACCTAGTTTGGAGCAGTCCACAGTCTGGTATCTAATAATTTTCTACATAGACTTTTAACTGGTTTGCTTGTATTCAGACCTACAATGAGTTGTTTTGCTGCCCTGTTTACAATGACTGCCCCCAAGAGATTCATTTAGTCTGTGTTCAGTTTCCATATTCTGTCACCAGATTGATCTCCCACCTCATTTTCTCATTAAGATTAAATATTGAAAGTGGGAGTTTTTTTTAGTTTACATTCTGTACACTGTCTCTTTGCTATTCCACCACATGTTGTGTGGGCAATGAATGCAATATAGTCAGCTTCGTATTTGCTTCAATTCAGTTTCACCTTCTGTTTGCCAACCTATTTTTGCTACATGGTGCTAATGTGTGACTATGTTGCGAGGGAAACATTTGTTTAGCTAAAGGAAAATTATTCTTAGTGGAATTTGTTTCCATTACATTGTTTTGTGGATGACTGTTGCTTTTAGGTTTTGTAAATTTCTGGGTCAATTTGACCTGAGAACATGCTATTATATTGAAATTTAAATTAAATGAAAGATGAAAACCTGTAGTTTTAATGCCCTTAACATGGTTCTCAAGCCGGACAACCAAACTGTGATGCACACTATCAGTGGCAACTTCTGAAATTGTTGGTCCTAGGAAATAGCATTAACTGTTCTTCTAAACCTTCTATTCATCTTGGGGTGGGTGCGCCTGTGTGCAGGCACAGGGAGATGATAAATGGTATCTCAGCTTTTAAGGGGCAGGGGAGAAGCAGCATCGTAGAATCCTGGATGATGGGAATGGGCTTTATGGGGTTTCCTAGTCTCCATGTTCCCATACCTCACACTGACTCCTTTCCCTAGATGCAGAGAGGGAGAAAAAACTGTTGTGAGATGTTTGAAGAGGTTCAAGAGGACTTTATACATTTCTTTAGGAGGTGCTAATCTGGCCCTAAACAACTACAGCAGCATTTAGGTCCAAGTGCAGATGTAATACAAGGAAAAACATTTAAATACAAGAGGATACATTGTATGTATTTCATTTGTTATTAATTGTCATTGCTTTCAGACTACAAGCATACCTGTGCAGATGATGTACCATAAGGGCGAGTATAAAATAGCTACGATAGAGGAACATAATTGTCAGGTGCTTGAACTCCCGTACAAGGATGGTGACCTGAGTATGTATATACTGCTGCCAAAAGACTACACGGGTCTAACACAGGTAAAGTTACCTATGATGAGATGATAACCTTATAATCAGAATATGAATATGGCAATGTCTTGTGCATCTCTCATCACCTGGACAGACAGTATAGGAGACAATTACCTTTCCTCCTCCTTGTTGCAGAGTATGCAGCACGTTGAATAGTAAATCTGAAGGCAGGCTGCTTATGCTGTTCTTGTGACTATTGAATTTCCAGAAAACAAACAATTAGCCATTTTATTCTCCAAATAGGGCACGGTGACAATGTAATTAATAGCTAATTGCTACATTTTTGTATTATCAACCTCTCTAAACAGTTAATACCCACACAGACTAGTCTAAAAAAGAATGAATAATAAATGCAAACCATATAAGTAACACATCGGCAGATCCACAGAGGCTGTCTGCCGCATATTGCTGCCGGACTTAACATCTGATCCAGCTCCCTAACCCTTCTCCCATACAATTCAATTGCAAAACACCCATTGACTTCACTGGTGCAGGATCAAGTCCTTTAGCTTTAATGATAGAGGTCTGAGCACGGAAGTTAAAATTTGCACCATTGACTCCCACTGGTGACCCAGCGTTGTGGTCATTATATTTACATTGATTATAGAATCTTGTTTTCTTTTTTCCAAACACTGGGCAAACACTTATTTGGAAATCTTTAGGGTACAGCTACAGGGAGATAAAAGCCCTGTGGGCTGAGGGGCTAAAAAGTGCTGTGCAGACATTGAGGCTCAGTCTGGAGTCTAAGCTCTGGGACACTGAGGGGGGAGGGTCCCAGGGCTTGGGCTAGAGCCTGAGCCCCAATGTCCACACAGCAATTTTTCAGCCCTGGAACCTGAGCCTTGTGATCCTGAGTCAGCAGACACGGGCCAACCCGGTTTTGTTTTTTTTATTCCCTTTGTAGACATACCCATAGTGAACTTCATGCTTCTGACCTCAGTAGCATTCTAAGAATCATGCCTGCCATGGTTACCACAGTGTGAATGAAAGTCACTTTTCCAACCTTCTCACACAGTTCCATGTCTTGTTGATTTTGATGCGTAACCACAAGATTCTGATTCCCGTGTATCTTTATACCTGTAGCTGGAAGAGGAACTTACCTCTGAGAAATTAACAACTTGGATCAGCCCCTATTATATGAAAGAAGATGAAGTGGCGGTGTCTCTTCCTCAGTTCAAAATTGAGACAGTAGCTCAACTCAACCAATATTTAGAAGCTTTAGGAATAACTGATGTGTTTAGCCATGAATCAGATTTATCTGGAATAGCAGAAGCAGGTGGCCTGTCTGTTAGTGAAGCTGTCCATAAAGCTTATATAGAGGTCAATGAAGAGGGCACTGAGGCAGCTGCTGCAACTGGAATTGGCATAGGTGTGACCTCAGTCAGACCACAAGTAGAGTTTGTGGCTGATCACCCTTTCCTCTTCTTTATCAGACACCAGGAAACTGAATGCATTCTCTTCTATGGTAGATTCTCTTCCCCTTAAGAAAATTTCTAATTAACATGAATGAGATTCTGGACCACGGAACCATGATATGGAAAATACAATGGAAATGTTTATTTTCTTCGTTTTTCTCTTTTCCTTCCACTGTATCTAGCCAGTGACTCCATAGTTATATACTCATAGTGGGACTCATGTGACATTCTTTTGATGAACGAGTCCTACATTGTCTATTTCTCTCCCTCACAAGCTTGCTTCTGGTTCCTACTTAAAGAATGTCCCGTTCTCTCAGCACCTGAGGAAGGGCACCTCTGCTAAGTCCCAGCTCAATAGGAATCACCTTGAACCAGAGCTTTGAAAATTAGTAGTGAAGTAAAGAGCTATGAATTTTCTTAATCATCCTGAACTGAATGGGTATCGACACAAACATTGACCAAACACTTGCAGTGGAGAACCTGGCCCAGAGTTACAGCAATGTAATGGTGAAGAATCAGGCTCACTGTTCTCAGCCATTGTTATTGCCCTTCTGTTACCTGTACTCACAGCGAGTTGTGCTTACTTCATAAGGAATCCTGCTGAAGTGAGTAGGACTACTGTGGAGGAAGGCACTGCTCAATGTGATGTCGAGCAGAGGGAGAAGGGAGAGCTGCAAAACAGAGTCTGACTTCTTAGTACTTGAATATAAAGTTAACACTGTACACGGATACAAACTCCTACAGACAGGGTGTGAATTAGGGATGCTGTGGGAACTTTGTACTTCCTGACACCTGCATTGATAATTAACACAAATGTTGCTGTGACCCAAGAACCTCTTAATACCAACTGGCAAGGGGGTGCAGAGGATTCCAGGTTCTCCTGATTCTCGAGCAAAAGAATGTCACGTGAGGCCAGAAATAAGAGTCGGTGTTGAACTATTCATCAATATTGTTATGAAATGTATGTAAGAATACTATGTAAGGAGTGATGTATGTATACGGAACATATGTTCTTAAAGTCTGTCTGAGGGTTGGTCACCAGCAAAGGTAAAAAACAGGTTTTTTGTCAGACAAGAGGTGTTCAGCCATCTGTTTATTTAGATGTAAACTGAATGTTGTCTCATTCACAATGGGTCTCCTATCACCAGTCTGAACTGAATGCAAATGAAGGATTGTGAGAACTTCAGAATGGAACTAAAAGGAAGAAAAGAGCAGGGAGGGAGAACCTTATCTTGAGGTGCACCTCAAAGGTTTGTTCTACTATATTTGGGGGGCAAAGAAGATACCCAGGCATCGCTCAGCTAGGAAGTAAATGGACAGCAGATTTGCATCATGAAAGTGGGATCTCAGCCAGGCTGGGCTGAAAACACTGGAGAGAACTTTGGGTGAGATAAGCTTCTTTATCAGCAGGTCAACCTGTTAGTTAAGTTTAGTTAGTCTATAGAAAGAGCGTTATTTTGCTTTATATGTAACCATTTGATTCCAATATTCTTGCTCACTATTACTTGAATCTCTAGTCTTTAATAAACGTATTCTTGTTTTCACTATAAACACTATCTAAGTGCTGTGAAGTAAAGTGATGATCCTGAGTTGAATCTTACAAGTGTGACAAAGTTCCTCCTCTCTCTTGGTGGGTCCTGCGCTTATTGGCAGATTTTCTTGCCTCAGAGATTCACCATGTGGGTTGGGGAACAGCCCAGAGACCTTCCCCTCTGGAAGAACCCACACTCCAGGTCAATTGGGAGGTCTGGGAGGAACCCCGGCCTGACCTCTACTCCGGGTTCCAGCCCAGGGCCCTGTGGATTGCAGCTGTCTATAGTGCCTCCTGTAACAGCTACATGACAGCTACAACTCCCTGGGCTACTTCCCCATGGCCTCCTCCAAACACCTTCCTTAGTCTCACCACAGGACCTTCCTCCTGGTGTCTGATAACGTTTGTGCTCCTCAGTCCTCCAGCAGCACTCACTCTCAGCTCCTTGCACCTCTTGCTCCCAGCTCCTCACACTCACACCACAATCTGAAGTGAGTTCCTTTTTAAAGCCCAGGTGCCCTGATTAGCCTGCCTTAATTGATTCTAGCAGCTTCTTCTTAATTGACTCCAGGTGTCCTAATTAGCCTGCCTGCCTTAACTGGTTCTAGCAGGTTCCTGATTTCTCTAGTGCAGCCCCTGCTCTGGTCACTCAGGGAACAGAAAACTACTCATCCAGTGACCAGTATATTTGCCCTCTACCAGACTCCTGTACCCCACTGGTCTGGGTCTGTCACACAAGCTAGTGTGTAATGTTTCTTTGGGAACGGTAGGCCCGGTAATTCTGTGAGTGTTCAGTGGATCAGGGACTGGACACTGCAGGGAACGCTCTGAGGACTTGAGGGTTGATGTGTGTCCGTCACTACTTGTGCAGAGAGAACAAGGCCTGAGGGATTCTGGAGGGCAGTGCTTGTATAGCCAGAGGCTGTTGGTTTCAGGGAGCTGATCCACAGCAGGCACAGACATGGCTGCTTCAGACTAAGGGCAGGTGGTGGTGAGGTGCCTCAGAACCTGGGTACCTCTGGGGAGCGTCACAGTTGCATTAGCAGTTTTTAAAATCATTTAATTGGTTATAATTTGACTAAGTCCAGTTGTTTGCCACCAACTGTGAGACTATTGTAACAGGAAACTTGTGATCTTCCAAATTTCATGTAGCAATTTCCTGTCAGTTGTTTAGAGTTTAACATGAAATTAGAAAATTTTGTAGACTTGTCAAAAATCTAAATTGTAATTAACCAATTGTCTTCCAAAAGGGCAACTGGGGAAAATAACTGTCTTTTTGCAGAGTTCGAGATTGTAATTTTATGGCTTTTCTTTGGGAAAGTATTATAGATGTATTTTGCTTTTGACCTTTTAATTTGCACAATTGCAATGCATCTATACAGCTGTCAAGTCAAGCACTCAATAAATCACAACATATTTTTTTCATTTTCAGTAGTAGGGAAATAAGCCAAACAGAAGTTGAAGACATACCTGTGTGCATTCACGTAAGACAGAAGCAGCAAGTGTATAACATACTACTAGTGGTCACATGAGGATAGACAGTTCATAGACCCCTGTTCCAGACTGTACTTGGCCATGCACATATGTCCCACTGATTGCAATGGGACTCAAGCATGTGCTTAGCATTTGTTTAAGTGCTGTTCTGAATACGGATGCACTCCTTGGCCGTAACATACATCTTCTTCTAATCATTCTTAAGTGGACAAGTGAGTACAAATAATACAGATTGATATTTTGGCAATTCTACTCAGTTTCATTTTTCAGTTTTATACTCCCTTGGTTCCTAACCATAAATGTTTAGTCTTAAAACATTGTTTCTGTAATATACCAATATAATCTACCTAGACCAGTGTTTAGATAAATTATGTTCCCTGAGAAATGATTAAAAGAAAGAAGCTCTAATCTACAAGGTACTGAGCGTTTCTCGTATATGAGGTGAGAAACAAGGAAGTAGCCTCCTGTCCATAAATTAGGGCTTGTAGCAATCCGCATGGAACTGGGAGGGAAGAGTTTGGAGCCAGCAGCAGGAAGCCAGTCTGTGTGCACATGGCTGGAAATGTTGCTGCAGTTGCAGCATTGTGTAAAAGTTGCACTCACCGCAGGTGCACCCTTGTGGCTGGGTGGTGTGTAGCAGCTCATCATGTAGCACCCCTTGCTGACAGCTGCTACAGCCTTGGGGTAGCATCTTTTCTCATGACTTGGCCTTCCTGCCAGGTCTCTTTAGAGTCTCTCTCCTGCCAGGGTTTCAGTGCCCTACACAATACTGGTCATTGATCTGCCATCTTCCTCCCCTCCCAGACTCCACTTCCACTCTACTCTTCTATCAGACTAGCAGCCCCAGAGCTTCTCACTGGAGTTTGTTAATCCAACTCAAAAGCAAACCACAGATTTCAGGGAAAGCAGCGTCAGGCCCTTTTCCTGCCTTGAACTTTTAAACCACCCTGTGTTCACCACCCTCCCACCCCAGCTCTCCATTCTTCTGCAGAGTGCTGACTTTTGGGGACTACCCTCCTTAAGTCTTGCCCTGTTTGGATCCTCAACTCCAGTCCCTCCCAAGGACTTCTGCCTGTGGGGTGGCCTTCTCTCAGGCCCACTTCAAGATTCCCCTTCAACCTGCTCCCCCTTCCATCCAACTCCCTCCTGAACTTCCTCCATGCTCTACTATCCAGACTACAGGTTTCTTCCCCTTTTTCTTTCTTCCTAAAGCCCTTTTCTACTCTGGGCTTCCTCCCTTTATAAAAAGCACCCACATCCTCCACCAGCTGAGACTCATCTTTAACTGGTCCTGGCCTGCACTCCAAGTGCCATCACCTGTGTGTATTGATCTCTAAGGCCCAGATTAACCATTTCATCACCTGTGTGTGGTAAACACCACTGCTCTCTTCAAAAAGAGCAGTTTAGTTTTAGGATCATGGAGTCTTCTCAACTTATTGCCCTGTACATGGTACATGAAACATGGTGGCAATGGTCAGTCTAGAAAGAGACAATAAGGAAGAGTGTGTGATTAACAGGCCTATAAAGCAGCACCTAGAAAGAGAGGAAACATGCAGCATGCAGGTAGTCAGAACAGCAGAAAGGTTGCCAGCCAGGATCTGACAAACCTGCAAAGAACAGGCATCATTACAGCCATAGAAACTAGCACAAAGTGGATAAGCCACCTAGTCATGTTGAGAAAACCAACAGGTAAACTGAGGATCTGCATGGCCCCCAAACCATTGCAAACAAGTCACTAGCCATTGCCAATGACCAAGGACATCCTATGTGATGTATCCAGGGCAAATGTCAAGAATGGGTTCTGGTGTACTGAGCTAGATGAGCCAGCCAGCCACCTGACAACCTGTGTCACACTTTTTGGCAGGTGCTGTGGGTACAAAAGCGTATGGGCATCAGCTTGGCCCCAGAAGTGTTCCACTGTAAATTGAACTGGGCACCTCAAGAATATAGTTGACAACATTCGTATTGCAGAGGAAGGAGATATCAAGGAAGAGGCAATCCAAATCCTCGATACTAAGCTATGGCAACAGGTGCCAGGAGCGCAATATTAGGCTGAATACAGACAGGCTGAAAATGAGAAGAACTGAGATTCTCTACTCCAGGAATTTGACTTCTGAGGGATTTGGTGGCACACAGAGAGATGTTTTGAGTGCCACTAAGGAAATGCTCAGACCAA
Organism: Trachemys scripta elegans; assembly: GCF_013100865.1. Lineage (NCBI taxonomy): Eukaryota > Metazoa > Chordata > Testudines > Emydidae > Trachemys > Trachemys scripta. Next base: position 163,119,931 of record NC_048299.1, read on the forward strand.
AGGGAGTCCAGCACTTTATAGGGATGGCCAACGATTTTTCCAGATTCTGTTCCAACCTGTTAGAAGCCTGTGATCCTCTGAGACCATTAACATATAATGATGCACCCTGGGAATGATCAGAGACCCAAATTCAGGCTGTGATGCTGGCAAACCAGAGGCCAGTTCTTGCCAAGGCTTTAGCCCTCAGCTGAGCACTGAGAAATTCCTTATTGGAAACCAGACCAGCTCACCTGTGTGTTAATATGGTTAAGATGGATATTTGACTTATAACATGTGTTTAGCGTTTATAAAATGCTTGTAAGTTGCTGAATGTATTAATCCTACTTATAATGTCTGTTTTCCATGCTGTAAGGAAATACTTAAGTATTTGCTATACAGCTGTAAAATGTTTGTTCTGAAATTCTAACTCAAACAAGAAAAAAAAAGTTACCTAGTGCAAAATGCTAAATCCCTATGAAAGGTTTTATCTCTTGCCCAACAGGAGGGGCTATCCTGAAACTAAATGAGCCAGTGTGAGACATCAGAGTACAAAGACTTTGCTAATTGCCTCTGCACACCCATGAAGAGGCTACATGCAAAAGGGCTCATCCTATCAGCTTGAATTCCGGAAGAAGGAAAAAAGTATTTTTTTTTAATGGAGATATCCCATCTCCTAGAACTGGAAGGGACCTTGAAAGGTCATTGAGTCCAGCCCCCTGCCTTCACTAGCAGGACTAAGTACTGATTTTGCCCCAGATCCCCAAGTGGCCCCCCTCAAGGATTGAACTCACAACCCTGGCTTTAACCTCTCATTTCTCTTCTTAGTTAATACTTCTTTAGTTAATTACTAGGATTGGTGTTTGTCTTTGCTGAAAGATCTAAAGATCTAAAGTACAAATTGACCTGGGGTAAGTGACTGGTCTCTCGGGACTGGGCACAACCTGAATATTTTGTAATCTGTGGGGTATAGCAACCATCTGCCACATAATCCAGTTTGCCTTGGTGGCAAGATAGATCGGAATGTCTAAGAGGACTGCCTGTGACTCCATGGTAAGACTGTTAACAGAGAATTTAGGAATTCACATTTGTTAGTGGGTTTGTGAAATCTAATTATAGAACATCCAACCAGTTTGGCATCTCGGTCCTGCTTCTTGACAGTCTGCCCTGAGGTTGGCACACATGGTTGTGACCACTCCAGACAGTGTGACACAGGCATTTGAAAGAGTAAAGTAAGCCACCAGCCCCTCTGCCATGTACATTGGCCAAACTGGACAGTCTCTCCGCAAAAGAATTATGGACACAAATCTGACATCAGGAATCATAATACTCAAAAACCAGTGGGAGAACACTTTAACCTGTCTGGACATTCAATGACAGACCTGCGGGTGGCTATCTTACAACAGAAAAACTTCAAAAACAGACTCCAACGAGAGACTGCTAAGCTGGAATTGATATGCAAGCTAGATACAATCAACTCAGGATTGAATAAGGACTGGGAATGGCTGAGCCATTACAAACATTGAATCTCTCTCCCCTTGTAAGTATTCTCACACTTCTTATCAAACTGTCTGTACTGGGCTAGCTTGATTATCACTTCAAAAGTTTTTTTTTTCTTACTTAATTGGCCTCTCAGAGTTGGTAAGACAACTCCCACCTGTTCATGCTCTCTGTATGTGTATACATATATATATATATATATCCTCAATATATGTTCCACTCTATATGCATCTGAAGAAGTGGGCTGTAGCCCATGAAAGCTTATGCTCTAATAAATTTGTTAGTCTCTAAGGTGCCACAAGGACTCCTGTTCTTTTAGTGTAATTAGAAACTGTAGCATGAAAAACAGACATCCTAATTTGGGACTTTCCTAACTCTTGTGTGCTTGACTTTGCAATCTTAATGTTCCTTTAACATAGCTTTGTGTGTGCAAACATAGCTAGGTTTTCTTAAAAAAAAAAAATGAAAAAACCCAAACCAAACCCCCCAGCAATTCCATCCTGTGGAACCATACTGACTCCCATCTGGTTCATCAACCGCACTACAACTCCAAGGAGGCACCACAGCAGGCTTTTTGAATAGGAGTTTTTCAGTTTTCAGCTGGAAAACAAAATATTTTAGGTTTTGGGCTAGGAAATAAAGTCAACATTTTCTGCACAAAGCAGGCATTTTTTATAAAATCTTTTAGTCAATGTCACAGCCCCAGTCAACATCCCTCTGGGATTAGACTACTTGACACCCCTTCTTGGAAGTGACCTCAGCCCGATGGCCACTGCTGAACCCCCACAAGCAAGCTCACCCTCTCCACAGCTCCACCCTCCCATTGGGGACTCTGGTTTACAGTTTAACCCTTCTTGGAACCCTTGAGGAAGCCAATAAGACACTTTGCAGAGGGATTTCTAAACCAATCCAGTATTGCCAACCCCCAAGGCTCAAAAATCATGTGTTTGTCCCACACACCAAAGAGTTTTAGGGGGGGGGGGGATTATTTTGTATTTATTTTAATGTGTTTTTTTTATATTTGACCTCCCATTGCTTATCCCCAGTGTGTGTGTGTGTGAGAGAGAGAGAATTAGCATTGCCAACACTCCCATATTTATTAAGGTGATTTTCACCCTTTCTGCAGGAACTCTCACTGCCTGTCCCCCACCCCCTATCAGAACTGCCCAACCCCAACCTTCCTTCTGCTCTCTCTGCAGCTCCTGGGGCTCTTCATTCTTCTCTCCCTGGGAAGGGGGTTTCCAGCAGGTCCCCCTTATCTCCCTTGTAGGCTGGGGGCCTTTAATCCTCTGCTGCCCTTCCCAGGCCAGGTGCTGCTGGGAGAAAGGGGAGGAGCAGAGGGGTTATCCTCATTGCTCACAGGGGGAGGGAGAGCTACTCCAAGCTGCAGGGCTCTTTCTGCTCCCTCCCCATCTCCTCCTCTGAGAATGGCATTAGCTCCTGAGGAGAGGGGCTGCCTGATTCATGCAGTAGCTCTGCTTTGCTACTGTTCCCTAGAGGGGAAAGCAGTCTGGCTGTTTTCCCCCTAGGCAGAGCTGACATTCACCAGAAAGCTGGAGTGTCTTATGTTATCACCAGACTGGCTGCAACCCCAGCCCAACTGTTGTGAGTCCCAGGCCTGGTCTACACTACGGGTTTAGGTCGACTTTAGCAGCGTTAAACCGAATTAAGCCTGGACACGTCCACACAACGAGGCCCTTTCTTTCGACTTAAAGGGCCCTTTAAACCGGTTTCTTTACACCACCTCCGACGAGGGGATTAGCGATAAAACCGGCCTTTGCGGGTCGGAATTGGGGTAGTGTGGACGGAATTCGATGTTATTGGCCTCCGGGAGCTATCCCACAGTGCTTCATTGTGACCGCTCTGGACAGCGCTCTCAACTCAGATGCACTGACCAGGTAGACAGGAAAAGACCCGCGAAGGTTTGAATTTCATTTCCTGTTTGCCCAGCGTGGAGAGCACAGGTGACCACGCAGAGCTCATCAGCACAGGTAACCGTCATGGAGTCCTCCCAGGATCGCAAAAGAGCTCCAGCATGGACCGAACGGGAGGTACGAGATCTGCTCGCCATATGGGGAGATGAAGCAGTGATAGCTGAACTCCGTAGCAGTAAAAGAAATGGAAAAGTATTAGAAAAGATCTCCAAGGCCATGAAGGACCGAGGCCATAACAGGGACACACAGCAGTGCCGCGTGAAAATTAAGGAGCTACGGCAAGCCTACCACAAAGCCAGAGAAGCAAACGGAAGGTCCGGGGCAGAGCCGCAAACTTGCCGCTACTACGCGGAGCTGCATGCGATCCTAGGGGGTGCAGCCACCACTACCCCAACCGTGTGCTATGACTCTCTCACTGGAGAAACACACAGGGAAGACGGTTCGGGGAACGAGGAAGATGACGATGGAGGTACTGTAGGTAGCTCACAGCAGCAAGGAAGCGGAGAAACCGGTTTCCCCAACAGCCAGGATATGTTTGTGACACTGGACCTGGAACCAGTAACCCCCGAACTCACCCAAGACCCTCAGGGCACACAGGAGACCTCTGGTGAGTGTAACTTTGTAAATATTTGTAAACATTACAAAAAAAAAGCAAGCAAGTCTGTTAACGTGTATGGGGATGGAGCGGAAATCCTCCAGGGACATCTCCAGAAAGCTCTCCTGGTTGAAATGGGGTGATTTTATTAAGGGGGACATTCAGAGGCGCCCGTTCCTGCTATTCGGACCAGAAATGTTCCCCGCTGTTAACCACGCGGTGGGGGGGAGGGGTGAAGTGATCATCCCAGAGAATCGTGTGTGTGTGTGTGTGTGGGGGGGTGGTTTACTTGTGTTTGTGCCGCATGTTAACCGGGAAACCGCAGCCCCCTCCTTTTACATTGAAACCCCATTTTAAATGGACAACCCAATTCATCCTTGAGATGGGAAATGCGCTGCTGTTTGCAACCTTTCCCGCATGTTAAGAAGGTTAAATAAGCCAAAACACTGTGGCCTACGATGGCTGCCTGCAAGCCGAAATATGCGACCTTGTAATGAAAGAGTGTACCCATTGTTCCCTAAAATGTGTCTTTTTTAACCACCTCTCCCTTCTCCTCCACCAGCTGCAAATGTTTCTCCTTCGCAGAGGCTCGTGAACATTAGAAAGAGAAAACTTAAGACGAGGGACGAGATGTTCACGGAGCTGCAGATGTCCTCCCACGCTGATAGAGCACAGCAGAATGTGTGGAGGCAGTCAATGTCGGAGATGAGAAAAGCCCAACATGAACGAGAGGAGAGGTGGCGGGCTGAAGACGATAGGTGGCGTCAGCTTGCAGACAGACGGCAAGAGGCAATGCTCCGTCTGCTGGAGCATCAAAGTGATATGCTCGAGCGTATGGTTGAGTTGCAGGAAAGGCAGCAGGAGCAGAGACCGCCGCTACAGCCCCTGTGTAACCAACAGCCCTCCTCCCCAAGTTCCATAGCCTCGTCACCCAGATGCCCAAGAACACGGTGGGGGGGCCTCCGTCCACCCAGTCACTCCACCCCAGATGATCGCCCAAGCATCAGAAGGCTGGGCTTCAATAAGAGTTAAAGTTTTAAAATGCAGTGTGTCCTTTTCCATCCCTCCTCCCCCACCCATCCCTGCTACCTTGGCAATTATCCCCCTACCTCTGTAAGGAACTAATAAAGAATGCATGAATGTGAAAAAACAATGACTTTATTGCCTCTGCAAGCGGGAGGGGAGGGGAGGGTGGGGTGGGGTGGTTGGTTTACAGGGAAGTAGAGTGAACCGGGTCGGGGGGGAGGGTTGGAGGGTTCATCAAGGAGAAACAAACAGAAGTTTCACACAGTAGCCTGGCCAGTCACAAAACTCGTTTTCAAAGCTTCTCTGATGCGCACCGCGCCCTGCTGTGCTCCTCTAACCGCCCTGGTGTCTGGCTGCGCGTAATCAGCGGCCAGGCGAGTTGCCTCAACCTCCCACCCCGCCATAAATGTCTCCCCCTTACTCTCCCAGATATTGTGGAGCGCACAGCAAGCAGCAATAACAATGGGGATATTCTTTTCGCTGAGGTCTGAGCGAGTCAGTAAGCTGCGCCAGCGCGCTTTTAAACGTCCAAATGCACATTCCACCACCATTCGGCACTTGCTCAGCCTGTAGTTGAACAGGTCCTGACTCCTGTCCAGGCTGCCTGTGTATGGCTTCATGAGCCATGGCATTAAGGGGTAGGCTGGGTCCCCAAGGATCACGATAGGCATTTCAACATCCCCAATGGTCACTTTCTGGTCCGGGAAGAAAGTCCCTTCCTCCAGCTTTCGAAACAGAGCAGAGTTCCTGAAGACGCAAGCATCATGTACCTTTCCCGGCCATCCCACGTTGATGTTGGTGAAACGTCCCTTGTGATCCACCAGGGCTTGCAGCAGCATTGAAAAGTACCCCTTGCGGTTTATGTAGTCGGTGGCTTGGTGCTCCGGTGACAAGATAGGGATATGGGTTCCGTCTATGGCCCCGCCACAGTTTGGGAATCCCATTTCAGCAAAACCATCCACTATTGACTGCACATTGCCCAGAGTCACTACCCTTGCTATCACCAGGTCTTTCATTGCCCTGGCAAATTGGATCACAGCAGCCCCCACAGTAGATTTGCCCACTCCAAATTGATTCCCGACTGACCGGTAGCTGTCTGGCGTTGCAAGCTTCCACAGGGCTATTGCCACTCGCTTCTCAACTGTGAGGGCTGCTCTCATCTTGGTATCCTGGCGTTTCAGGGCAGGGGAAAGCAAGTCACAAAGTTCCATGAAAGTGCCCTTACGCATGCGAAAGTTTCGCAGCCACTGGGAATCGTCCCATACCTGCAGCACGATGCGGTCCCACCAGTCTGTGCTTGTTTCCCGGGCCCAGAATCGGCGTTCCATGGTATCAACCTGCCCCAGTAACACCATGATTTCCACATTGCTGGGGCCTGTGCCTTGTGAGAGGTCTATGGCCATGTCAATTTCCTCATCACTCTCGTCGCCGCGCTGCAATCGCCTCCTCGCCTGGTCCGGGTTTCGCCTTGGCATGTTCTGGCTCTGCATGTACTCCAGGACAATGCGCGTGGTGTTCATAGTGCTCATAATTGCCGCGGTGATCTGAGCGGGCTCCATGATCCCAGTGCTAGCTATGGCGCCTGGTCAGAAAAAAGGCGCGAAAGTAGTATCTGATGGACCAGGAGAAGGAGGGCGGGAGGGAGGGAGGGCCGAGTGACGACATGGCGTACAGGTACAGGAACAGGGAGAAACACAAACAACTGTCACACAGAATGGTCCCCCCAAAGATTAAACTGGAAACCCTGGTCTTAGCAGGCCGTTGATTTCACGGAGGAAGGGGAAGCAAATGAACACAGAACAAATCTATTTTTTACATCTTAAGGTGGCAGCCGACGCTGCAGCATGAGTGACAGCCATACCAGTATGACGATGACGGGTACCAATCATAATATGCCATCATCTGCCAAAAGGCAAGGGGCTGCTGCTGTGTAGCAATGCAGCCCCACGTCTGCCAGCCCCACGTCCGCCAGCACCCAGCATCGCCCTCGGCCTCTTCTGGGTGCTTAGCAGACAATATTGGGCAATTGGCAGAAAATAGTATATTATGACTGGTAACCGTCATCATCGAAACAGTAGCATGTCTGCCCAGGTGGCCATGATTGACAGCCATACCAGTACGACGACGACGGGTACCAGTCATAATATACCATCGCCTGCAAGGGGCTGGTGCAATGCAGCACTACGGCTGCCAGCCCCACGGCTATCACTCATGCTACACCGTCTACCGCCAAAAGGCAGTTAGCAGCTGCTGCTGTGTAGCAATGCAGTCCCACGTCTGCCGGCACCCAGAGGACATATGGTGACGGTGAGCTCAGCTGAGCTGAGCGGGCTCCATGCTTGCCGTGGTATGTTGTCTGCACAGGTAACCCAGGTAAAAAGGCGCGAATCTATTGTCTGCCGTTGCTGTGACGAGGGGGGAGGGGCCTGACGACATGTACCCAGAACCGCCCGCGACACTGTTTTGCATCATCCGGGCATTGGGATCTCAACCCAGAATTCAAAGAAAAGGCGCGAACCGCTTCTCGGCTCGAGCTGTGGCGCAAACGTAGTATCTGACGGCCTAGGGGAAGGAGGGAGGGGGGCCGAGTGACGACATGGCGTACAGGCACAGGGAATTAAAATAAAGAACGGTGGCTGTGCATCAGGGAGAGACACAAACAACTGTCACAGACTGGTCCCCCCCAAAGATTAAACTGAAAACCCTGGGTTTAGCAGGCCGTTGATTTGACGGAGGGAGGGGGAAGCAAATGAATACAGAGAAAATCTATTTTTTACATCTTAAGACGACGGTGCAGCGTGACTGATAGCCCTCGGCATTTTTCTGGGTGCTTGGCAGCAAATACTGGGCGGTGTATGACGATGGTCTTCAGGCCTATTGTACGAGCTGCTGCTCAGGGAAGACTCTGCTAACGTGCGATGACCCGACTTGTAATAGGCCGGCTAACAGTCATAATACACCATTTACTGCCAAAAGGCAAGCCCCACGGCTGCCAGCACCCAGATCGCCGATGAAGGCTACCAGTCTACTGCACCGTCTACCGCCAAAAGGCAGTTAGCAGCTGCTGCTGTGTAGCAATGCAGTCCCACGTCTGCTGGCACCCAGAGGACATATGGTGACGGTGAGCTCAGCTGTGCTGAGCGGGCTCCATGTTGTCTGCACAGGTAACCCAGGTAACCCAGATAAAAAGGCGAGAATCTATTGTCTGCCGTTGCTGTGACGGGGGAGGGAGGGGCCTGACGACATGTACCCAGAACCGCCCGCGACACTGTTTTGCATCATCCGGGCATTGGGATCTCAACCCAGAATTCCAAGGGGCGGCAGAGACTGCGGGAACTGTGGGATAGCTGTGGGATAGCTACCCATAGTGCAATGCTCCGGAAGTCGACGCTAGCCTCGTACTGTGGACGCGGTCTGCCGACTAGAGCACCTAGAGCATTTTATTGTGTGGACATACACAATCGGCTGTATACAACCGATTTCAATAAAACCGGCTTCTATAAATTCGAACTAATTTCGTAGTGTAGACATACCCAGGGAGATATCATGAAAGTTGGCAGCACTGCACTCACACTTACTTTTCAATAGCACAAGCAAGGTACACATTCATGCAAAATACAGGACACTTGTATGTCATTTCCTGCCTCAGTTTCCTCACCACTCTGGAATTTCTGGGCTCCAAGTCCTTTCTCCTGCATGTCACTCCACCAGCACAGGCTTCTCTTTCTCTTCTGCTTGGTGAGAGCGAGCAGGCGGTGCTCCAAGCAGTCCTGATCTTTTGATAACTTCCAGTCCCCTCTACGGTGGGAAACCTTGTGGTCAACCTCAAGTCACTCCCTCAGGAGATCAAGATCCCACATCATGTGGTTTGTGGACCTGAAGTTCTTACTTGAATAACTGGCTCTATGTAGGCTGTTGCCCTGCCTCCCCTGGTGTTCTGATGTTGTAGATTGTCGCTAAGGTTCATCAGATTAAGAGGCACACATCCAAGCACCACACACTCCTCTCCGTATCACGATTAGTATGGTGCAAGAATTACAGCATGACATCCATAAAACAATAACAAAGTTACATTGCCTCCAGATTGAACAAACAAAGGCCGAGTCCCTGAGCAATCTGAGAAAACAAAATATCTGGAACCTCCTTTCCTTTAGATAGAAGTAGCACAATCCCAACAACCTTCTCCTCAGGATTTAAACAAAGTCTTCAGCTTCCATTTCCTTCAGGGAAGAGATATGGGAAAAGTTTCACACAATATTTAATAAGGTCTCCAGTTCCTTCTTCTTTCACAGAAAAGATATGAGGAAATTCCAGACAGACCTTAAACAAATTAATGAGCATCTTAGAAAAAGCCCCTCTGTAGCCCATCGGTTTTGTACTCTTAGCTAGCCAATGTCAGATCCCAAAAGCTAACTTTGTCTTCTATTTACCTGCCCCAGCCTGGCTCCCTGGGAGGCCAATCAGTCCCAGCTGTTTTCTGATTCCGTGCATCAAACCTTATCCTGGAGTTTCCTGACGCAGCTTCTTCTGACCTTCCTGAGCCCCAGGGGGCTAACAAATTATGCTTGTTACACAAGAATCATTATTATTTGCCTAGCAGGGATCTCCATTTTGGACAAGCCCTTGCAGCAACAGTAAGAAGTGCAGCAGCTTAGTCCACACCTCAGCTAGCATAGTCCACACCTCAAAAGGGATGCTGAAAATTGGAATATGTTCAAAAAAGAACTACAAAAAATATTTTGAGGTCTGGAGGACATACCACATTGTGAGAGATTTAAGGTCAACCTGGTTAGTTTATCCAAGAGAAGGTTTAGAATTGACTTGATCACAGTCTACATCTACCTACATCGGTAAGATTCTCCATCACATGACATCTTTAAATCAAGACTGGTGATTTTTCTGAACGATATGCTATACATAGCTCAGACAGAAGTTATGGGCTTGATGAAGAGTTTAATGAGTGAGTGTTATGGCCTGTGTTATACAGGAGTGCAACTAGATCAGTATTTCCCATGTGGTGGGTCCTGACCCACCAGTGGGTCATGGAAGGTTACAGATCGGTTATCACGTCCAAGGCCAGAATTAGCCTAGACAAACATATACCTCTCCCAGCCCAGCCAGTTTGGAGGGGAAGCCCTGGGGGAGGGTGCAGGCTTGGAGAGCAAGCCCGCCCATTACTCACCCCACATCAGCTGGGGCAGGCTTTCTTTCCAAATCCTTAATTTACACAAAGTGGGAAAGCTTCAGTGGCTGAGAACTGCGGGGCCCCGCTGGCTGACAGCGACAGCCCCGGGCAGAAAATGTCACGCATTCCATGACTTCCGTGAACTCCGTGACATAATCGTATCCTTAAATATGGCTCATCAGACACACAATATATTCTTGAGATTTTACTGATGCAAACAGCTTGTATTTAGAACTTTTCTTAATGTAGATGGGGCCAACAGGTTATATTTTCAGTTTTTGATTTACTAATTCTCTTTTATAACTGAAGCCAGAAAGAGAATTAGCTTTATAAGACGTTTTCCAAGTGGACCAGCAGGAAAATGATGGAGAAAGCTATAGCAGTGGGCATCTGCCCGGGATCAAGTTGGAAGAAAGTTATTACTTCAATCCATTCTGAGCTGTATGTGAATGAAAGACGCTTTCAATCCACACCAAGCTGATTTTACAAGGCACCACCCTTAGTTCTTTTATGATACCATATTGTTCTAGTGCCATCACACTTTTGAAGCAGATCGCTTATTTCTCTTTTTTATGAGCCATGTCAAGATCAAGACCATCCTCTTCTTTAGTAGACTCTATGCCTCTTAAGAAGTGTCTAAATAGTTTGGGTACTTTTTCTTCATTTTCCTGTATCTTAGGGTATGTCTATACTACCCTCCAGATCGGCGGGTAGTGTTCAATGTATCATGGATCAATTTATTGCGTCTTGTCTAGACATGATAAATCGATCCTTGTAGCAGGCCTGGAACTGCAGGGGCCAGAAGGGTGTTGGGGCCTTGCCTCTCTCTAGTCTTGGTGTTTGCCTCTCTATGGGCCGTCTGTTACTGTCACTCAGTCGTACGCTCTTCTCTCCCCTGGTAGGCACGGTAGCACGACCTGGCAGGCGCAGTCTATATAACCCCTCTTACGGGTGAGGTGGCGCGAACTAGTGGCCGGAGTCCATATAATCCCCCTTTGCAGGTGGGGTAGCACGGCCTCACGGCCAGAGTCCCTATAATCCCCCCTTGCAGGCGGGGTAGCGTGGCCTAGCGTCCAGAGTCTATATAATCCACCTTTACAGCAGGGTAGCACGGCCTAACGGCCAGAGTCCATATAATCCCCCTTTGTAGGTGGGGTAGCATGGCCTAGCGGTTGGAGTCCATATGATCCCTCACAGTTCAGGATGAGGGGGTAGGGGTAATCAGGCCCGCCCTCTCCACCGAGCCCCGACCCAGGGCCCTGGTAGCGGCAAGCACTACTTGCCGCTCGCTCGGCGGGGATCCACCCACAACACGCTGAGCAGTAATACAGCTTTAACGCCATTTATCTCTATTTTTCCCCTGGGTCACTTCCTACCAGTAATGGCAGTGCTTCTGTGGTGAGGGGTCCTCCCGTCTGTTCCTCCCCTGGGTCATCCTCCGTCAGGGTCTCCGGTGGTGCCTCGGCAGGGCTGACTCCCGGATGCTGGCTCGCAGGCCCTCTCTCTGCAGGAGCTAGCAGCATGCGTCCTTCCCCTCCAGCGGTCAGCCCAGACTGAGCTGATCTGCAGGCTTTTATATCTGAGCTCCAGTTGGAGCATGCCCAGCAGAACTTCCAGGGTGGGGCTTCCTCTGCCAGGAAGGAAGGGTTAACCCCTGCTATACCAGTGCGGGGCCGCTCTGCCCCGTCACAATCCCCGAATCGATGCCTGTACTCCACCTTGGCAGGAGGAGTAAGCGGAGTCGACGCGGGAGCTGCGGTGGTCGACTCGCCGCCGTGAGGACGGCCAGGTAAGTCAAACTAAGATACTTCAACTTCATCTAAGCGAATAGCATAGCTGAAGTTGCGTAGCTTAGTTCAACCCCCCTGCTAGTGTAGTCCAGGCCTATGTCATTTGTAGAATCAGGAATAGCAAACAGGACAAGTGACCACAATAAATTTAAAGATAAAAAGATGTTACTGCCCTACTGTAATTTGTGTGGACCTGATAATGGTAGTAGTGAATTTCAGCTTAAACTCTCAACAGAAATGTACCAATTTTTCAAGGGATGAATCAGAAGTGATGCCCAATCTAGGTGTGTCTGCTGACTTCACAAACATGGTGAGTCCTTCGGAGCTCATCTTTGAAACAAACTGGGAACGTGTAGCATGAAGCAAATAACGAAGAATGATTTGACCTACATTCCTATGTCAGTGCCAACTATCTAGGAATCTGCTTTTCCATTTTTCAGGCAGTGGTTTGAGTTTACTGGCATTCTCAGTAGACTCCAGTGTGGAGTTCAAAGACACCAACAAGCCCGGGGAGGCATTATTGCCATTACAGCTGTAACAGGTGGTTTGTAGCAGAATCAAAATATAGGAAGCAAGAATACCTGTCCCCCACCCCAATTATCTTGGCTAGAAATGCAGGCAAATTCACCAGTTGCCTGGGGAATACCAAGCAATTCTCAAGGCTGCCACTATTGTTGTGTTCATATGGTATGATTCAGATGTTCATTTTAAAATGAGCTCAGTGAGAAATCCTCTCCTAAACTCTCTAGTGGGCAGGAGAGATGATCAGAATGGTCCTATGTGGCCTCATTGTCTGATATAATTAAAGTTGCAAAGCTAACACTAACCCTTTGTTTTTCTGCAAACACCTTTCTGAACCAGTCAGCTATTGGGCTGCAGTTTTCCATGCTTAGTTTCTGTCAAAAGGTGATTTTTCTTGTCAATTTTCTAAAGACTAAGCAAATATCTTTGGCTGTTTTCAATCTGAGAGGGTTTCTACTTTCAAATTTCTGCATGAGGGTAACTCAAAATTCAGGGCTAGTTCTTTCCTGCTCTTAACATTACTCACGTGAATATAGTTACTGTAACAGGCACAAGTGTTTGCAAAATTGGGCCCTCAATAGGCAACTGGGCCCTCCGGGCCAGATTCTGGCACCCTAACTCACTCCTCCTCAATAGTCCAAAAAGGAAGTAAAGCTCCTTGGAATATCTGTCAGGTGTGGAAAAGGGGAAATCAGTGTGTTTCATCATTGTACATTTCTATGACGATATGGGTCTGTTCAGAAGTGTAAACAGATGTGGGTGATTTTTAAGAAAGAATGGGGGGAAGGGGAGGGAAAGAGGAGAGAGAAAGGGGAGTAAGTTCTATATTTGAAGGCTATACATGAAGAATACCCAGCCCCCGCTGGAGTAGCTGTACTGAACACAACATTGTCAGTGTGGCACAGGGCAAGAAGCCACCTCTGTATTCTGCTGCTATTTCAGCCTCTAAGCTATTCTTTTATTTCTCCTCATATAAAACAGCAGTGCTTTCTAGTAACCATTAACAGAGAAGGAGGCCACTTGGTAAGAACACATTAAATAATGTGTGCTGGAATTGTTTACACTCTGTCCTAGAAAGATATAGCGAAACTATAACACAATGAAGGAGGGGACACAATTTGAAGGAGCAGGGCGGGGAGGGGGGCGGTAAAGACAATGTGGTGGGAGGTATTCTTTCTCTCTGAAATTTGGAAAACACCAGCTGTTTGATGCAATTTGGTTCATTCAAAAAGGCAAAATCAATTGGTTTTCAGAAGTATTAAAAATAAATGTTTTAACAAGAAGCCCCCAGAGAGCCCTTTTCTTGCCCATCAGTGCATTGATACCAAGCTACATTGTTATAACTGGTTTCTGTCTGTTTCCATCCAGAAAAAAGTTCTTAGAGCCAGTTACAATAATGTTACATGAAGCAGAGAATTTTCTGATTCAGCAGCAAGGCAGCTGGCATAAAGTCACACCCTGTGACATCAAAAGAATCTCAGTGAAGTTTCTGTTCATGAATATTACCTGTAAACCTATCATTAACCACAGTGTGTTTCAGTGTTACTATGCTGTGTTACAGAGAAATTCAGGCTCCCCATCCTACTTTTAACCTTATAAGTCAACAGGAAAATGTCAAGACTGCTTGCTGATGTCTGCATCATCGCTGGGACTGCATTTTTGTGAATACAAGATCTAAAGGTGTGTATAGCTAGCAAAGTAGGACAGTTTATATATGAATTGCACCCTCCCGAAAAGTGTTTGTAAGTACATTTAGATTGTGCTTTTGAGTGAGCAGAAAACCCGAACAGAAGAGTCCTGTGCATATAAATGTTGCCAGTTTTGAAGATTTTGACTGAACAAAGAAATCATGCTTCTTCTTTGAGTGCTGTCCCTGTGGGTGCTCCACTCTAGTTGATGGTGTGTCCCGGTGCTGTTGATCGGAGATCTTTGATAGCAGTGCCTGGTCGGGATGCACATGCGCAGTTGCTGTCTCGCATCATCGTTGGAGTCTGTTTGGTGCGCACATGTACTGACCCCCTCAGTTCCTTCTCAACTGTCCTGGGCTGAAGACGGAACTCAGGGCAGTGCTCAACCTCTTCCCTTACTGAGAGAAAAATTAGATAAAAACATCCTAGTTATTACCCTACCTTTAGATAAGTTAGCTATAGTTCGATAGTTTAAAAAACATTTCTTTATCTCCCATTTTCCAACTTTGGGAGCGAACTCTCCATAAGTACTTGTTCATGGACCTTCTGTCAAGGCAAACTCTCAAGATGCCAGGTTTCCTGGTTTTAAAACATGTGGCTCCTGCAAGGACTACATGCTGCGTTCAGACGGACATTCACTCTGCGTGAAATGTCTCGGTGAGACGCACGTCCCAGCAAAGTGCGTCCATTGCAACAATTTGAAAGCAGGGGCTCGCCGCGCCCGGGACCTGCATTTAAAAATGATCCTCATGGAGAAATCTCTCCAACCAGGATCGGAGACGGGCATAACATAACCCTCACTTAGGGGCTGGTCCCAGGTTGGAACCGACCAAAGGCACAGCTCCACCCTCTCACGAGAAGAGGAAGAGAGCCTCGACTTCCCCACACAGGGAATCAAATAAAAATAACAGTCCCCGGTGAGGTTGTTGCCAGCGGTGCCAACAGCTTCAAGAGTCAGCACCGACAACTCCCCCCGCACCTCGGGCACCGGGCACACTGTGCAGAAAAATCGGGAGTCGAGACCCCAAAATGGACAGGTCTTCCCCTCTGCAGCAAAGGCACTGACAACCCGGGCCAGAGTCGGCGCTCTTTGTGCAGCCAACCCCAGCGCTGACAGGGACGTCGGCACCAACGACACCACCGGCACCGATACACCACCCGGCACTGGCTGATGGCACCATGATGCCCCTGCCGGCACCCTCCAAGGCTAAATACAAGACGTCCAACCCAACAGCACCTAACCACAAATCCTAGGTGCTGCACCCCTTGCCAGAGCATCAATTTATAACACACTAAGACATCTCTATTGCCCTGGTGCCAGAATCACCTCTACTTGGTACCGAGGGCTCAATTTTAACCTAGCCAATCTCTCCTATGGACCGGTCAGTGTTCACGGACAATGACGACGTTAATCAAGAGGATGCAGTCTTTTCACCACCTGATTCTCCTCCACCACCACAAAAACCAACACACAGGGCTATGGCTCACAAGGAGCAACCCCAACTTCCATGGTTCGCCCTCCCATGGATGGGACCTCACATGCCATACCCTATGCAGTGGCCACCTTGGGACCCAGGGGTGGCCAACAATGCCCACTACTCCCACACCTCACCACCCAGAGCACAGATTCATGCTCCACCAGGATCCCCAATCCCATCTACATTTAGAGCTACAGAGCATCCACATGAGGAAGTAGAGGAGGAGCCTGCACCCGAGACAGTCACCAGAACAGAACTCCTCTTCATCTCCAGATGAAGCTGTCATGCCACCCCCACCAACAATGGCAGACAACTTCAAGCAATTTCAGGAGCTCTTCAAAAGGGTGGCAATCAGCCAAGACATTCCTTTAGAGGAAGTGCAGCAGACCCAACACAAACTCCTGAAAATCCTCCAACCATCGGCAGCATCAAAGATTGCACTCCGTATAAACGATGCCATACTGGAACCCGCCGACATTATATGGCAGACACCAGCCACTGCCTCACCAACCTGTAAGAGAGTGGACCATAAATATTATGTCCCAGCTAAGGGCATGGACTTCTTATTCTCTCACCCATAGCATAATTCCCTCATGGTTGAAGCAGCGAATCACAGGGCAAAACAACCCCAACACCAGACAAAACCATAGGAAAAAGACCTCAAACAACTGGATCTCCTGGATTGCAAGGTCTACACATTCATCCACTTTGCAATTTAGAATCACCAATTACACTGCTCTTCTTGCTAGTTATGACTTTGATAACTATAACAAATTATTTGAATTTGCCGCTGACATTCCTGAGGACAGAAGAGGAGACTTTAAATCAGTCCTTGTAGAGGGACAACTAGTATCCAGGACAGCACTACAAGTGTCCCTGGATATCACTGACACAACAGCCCACACCACGGCCACTGCAGTGGTGATGCGTAGGGCCTCATGGCTTTCATCATCTGGCATCCCTAAAAAGCTGCAGATCAAAGTGGAGGATCTACCCTTTGATAAAGAAAAACTCTTCTCGGCAAAAAACCAATGAAGTCCTTCACAAAAAGATTCCAGGGCCACTCTGTGCACACTGGGAATATACACGGCCCCTTCCAAGAGAAAGTGGTACCAGCCCGACCAGAGGCTTCGCTTGCAACAATACAACCGCCCATAGTCTAGGGTGTACGAGACTGGGAGGAACCAAAGCAGACCTACTAGACGCAGACAAAACCAACCGGAACAAGCCACATCCCATCGAGAAACAAGCTGAAATTTTGAAGGCTTGGTTGAGGGTCTGAGCAACCACTCCTTAACACCAGCGCCTACCTGTCCACTTCTGCCATCGCCTCCAATGCTTCCACCATGCTTGGCAACAGATCACACAGGACCGCTGTGTCCTGGAAATAGAACAGTTGGGCTACTCCATTCCCTTTATTTCATGCTTCCTACCCTTTCCCTTCCCAGTCCGTCTTCAGAGACCCCTCTCACAAGCACCTACTACGAACAGAGGTAACTCACCTCCTACAGTTAGGTGCAGTGGAACCAGTTCCCAGACAACACAGAGGGAAGGGGTTTTACTCGCCCTATTTCCTGACCCAGAAGAAAAGTGGAGGATGGTGACCCATACTAGACCTGCGAAGACTCAACAAATTCGTATGCTCCCAAAAATTCAGGATGGTCACGTTGGGCACAATAATACCTGTGCTGGAACCAGGGGACTGGTTCTAAGCCCTCGACCTACAAGACGCATACTTCCATATCTCAATACATCCAGCACACAGACGATTTCTATGATTCACAGTGGGGCACGACCACTTCCAATACAGAGTGCTATCATTCAGTCTCTCCACAGCACCGAGAGTGTTTTCCAAAACTCTTGCAGTGGTCGTGGCTCACCTACACAAACAAGGGATCATATTTTTCCCATACTTGGACGACTGCTTCATCAAGGGCCGATCATACGAAGAGACACAAACGGGATGAAACTGGCCCAGTATATCTGTCATTCACCCAATGAATGGGGAAGGCTTACCAAGGTGACTCAAACCAAATTAAGTCTCTTAAATGACAAACAAAACAGGTTATAATTATAACTTTCCAAAGTGCAACCAGTACTGCAGCACCTGAGGCTAAGAGCCCACTCCTATGCTATGCTAGTTCTGTGGAAGTCAAAACAGAAACAATCTGTAGACCAAAGCTTGAAATCCTAAATACAACAGAATTACCTACATTGAGTCAGTTCCCGGTAAGTGAATATTGTTGCACCTACAGAATTTTAAGTTAGCCAAAGGTGGGTGAATCGTATCTAACAACTATTGGCAAAAAGTGGCTGTTGCTTAACATAGTCACACTTTCTCTGTAATGATGTTAGGGAAGGATGTCACAATCTTATTGTTAGTTAAAGTAGCATGGACTTCTAAAGTGATGAAGCAGCTTAGCAGAGGGGATATGATAGAGGTCTATAAAATTATGACTGGTGTGGAGAAAGTAAATAAGGAAGTGTTACTCCTCATAACACAAGAACTAGGGGTCACCAAATGAAATTAATAGGCATCAAGTTTAAAACAAACAAAAGGAAGTATTTCTTCACACAACGCACAGGCAACCTGTGGAACTCTTTGCCAGAGGATGTTGTGAAGGCCAAGACTATAACAGGGTTCAAAAAAGAACTAGATACATTTATAGAGGTTAAATCCATCAATGGCTATTAGCTAGGGATGGTGTCCCTAGCCTCTGTTTACTAGGACCTGGAAATGGACAACAGGGAATGGCTCACTTGATGATTACCTGTTCTGTTCATTTTCTCTGGGGCACCCGGCATTGGTCACTGGCGGAAGACAGAATACTGGGCTAGATGGACCTTTGGTATGGCTGTTCTTATGTTCTTATGACCAATTGTTAGGAAACTCATTAAGGTGATCCTTGCAGAATTTTGTGGCTCCTCTGTCCCACCTTCTGTGAGTTATTGTGCATGTATTGGGGAAAAGTGGAAGGTCAACCCAGGTCACAGAAAACCATGCTTTGAGACAAACAACAGGACAATGAATATTTTCTCAGAAAAGGAGCTGTGTTAAACCATGCAATCAACTTTGGTTCATAAAACTGTATTCAAACTTATATTCTTATTTCATCTGAAGCAAGTCATGCATATTTACTGATGACACGTACGTTTCAAAGAAAGAAGTAGTGATATTTATTTTTTATGGAGATATATAATTTCACAGACCAAGACTAAACCGGTGCAGATTATGTTTGTGAAAGATACATTTGCTACTTGGAAACAATGAAGGGCAAAGTTGCTGAGCTTCCATACGTCAATACTGCAGCATGCTCACCCTATTATCAGATGACACTGAGGATAAATCTACTGGACTGACAATGATATCACGAAAGTTACAACATTAAGGAGTATCATTGGCATGATGTATTATTATCTAGATGCAGCCCAAAAGAGTGCGAGGAATTTTCCAGAACAAATAGACCAGGTCTGTGTCGCAGAAGAGCTTACAGCCTAGTTTCAGATGTGATGCAATGAGAGAGAGTAACAAACCATGGGGCAGTAGGGTGAGGAATGAGAAGCAAGGGGATAATTGGTTTCAATATATGCACATCTTGTGGATTCCATAAAGTCATACGTATATTTAGGGAATACCTGATTCTCTGTTGTAATATGCAGGATTTTCAGCATTCTGTTGGAATAGCTGCATTACTTTCGAGTGGGAAGTGTAGAACTTGCTATACATTATGTGGTGATTCTGTTAAACAAGAATTCCAAACTGGTGGTTAAAGCCAGTTTTTTTGGTCTGGGTAGCACAAAGTGGACCATAATCTGACTTTCTGGCCCCTTGCATTGCAGTTAATGCACTTCCAAGACCTGTACTCCCTTTTCCCCTATCTATCTCACAGAGTTGGAAGGGACCCTGAAAGATCCTTGAGTCCAGCCTGCTTCACTAGCAGGACCAAGTACTGATTTTGCCCCAGATTCCTAAGTGGCCCCCTCAAGGAGTGATCTTATAAGCCTGGGTTTAGCAGGCCAATACTCAAAGCACTGAGCTATCCCTCCCCCTCTGTTTTCTATGCTCTCTTTACCTAGTGAAGTAAGCAATTACTAACCCACCTTGCAAGGGACTAAGCTCCTCACAGTAGGTGCTGAGTGCTCCCAACTCAATGGGAACCAAGAGATCTCAACAACATGAAAAATCAGATGCTCCGTTTGCAAGCACATCAGGGCAAGGACCATATCCTCTTACTTGTCTGCAAGACCCCATGCACACCAATCATATATAGTTGTGATGGGACAAGTCTTCCTTGCATGCACATGTAGATGTTCTATTAACATTAACAGGAGCTCTATATGTGCATAAGAGGGGAACATTCCCATGTACGTTTAAATAGAAAAAACAGGGAACTCCTCTATTGACCCAATCCTGCATTCAAGGTCACCTCCCATTTAGATAAACGTGAGCATACATCACTTAGCACCTTGCAGGATCAAACCCTATTTGCATGTAGCACATCCTATAATGATGGCAATAGCCAAGGGTGGTAGCAATGTATGTGTTTTGTGCCTTTAAGATGAGCTTTTTTCATTTATTCATGATTTCGTTTTTGCTCTTTAATTGTCTAATTCCCTCTCTTTTTTAACTCAGTATAGCTAGAGAGGGAATTGACTTATGAGAAATTATCAACTGGACCAGCCCAGAAATGATGAAGACAACTGAAGTGGAGTTGTTTCTGCCCAGGATCAAGCTGGAAGAGAGCTATAACCTCCAGTGCACTTTGAGCAGTATGGGGATGAAAGATGCCTTCAGTCAGAGCCAAGCTGACTTCAAAGGGATGTCTGAGCATAATGATCTGTTTTTGTCACAAGTTTTTCACAAGTCCTTTGTTGAGGTCAATGAAGAGGTTACTGAGGCTGCAGGGTGGCAGTGCAGTTGTAGTAGTCAGAAGATCTGTAAATTCTGTAAGATTTAAGGCAGATCACTCTTTCCTCTTCTTCATCAGGCACAACAAAACCAACAGCATCCTCTTCTTAGGCAGATTCTGCTCCCCCCTAGAATGTATTACTCTCTGCTACTAAATAAGATCATTTGTTCACCGTGCAACTGGGAAATACAAATTGAAGCCTGAAATTCAAAGCGTAGGTCTAGTTTGTGCTTTTAGTTAAAGCACTGAGCATAAGCTGCCTCCGTCAGGAGTAGCCTCAGAAGTAATTGTGCCTCAGAGACACACACTGAGGTACATTTTCTCCTGTGCTCCTCTGCTGCACTGAGGGACAGTAATCTACTGCAGCCCCTTACAGGGTGCAGCATATTACCCACTGCACTGAGCCTGCTCTCCTGGCTAGTGTTATGGGGGCCAGAGTCATGGCTCTGTAGCCTCTGTCCCCAGGGCCAGCCCACAACATTTTGGCACCTGAGGCGGGGAGCTCAAATGACGCCCCCATACACCCTCACTTGGGCCAAAACTTTGAAAGGTCTCAATTCTGCCTTCTTCCTGGTCTACTCCTCTCATGGTACTGCTCTGCTACCTACCCCAATAAAGGGGAACTAACAACTTAAAATGCCTTGTTCAAAAATTTTAAGTAACACTTAACTTTCAAATCCTTGAACAGCAAATGTAACTTTTCTTGTCTGCATAGTAAACATTGGCATTTTTATCTGTTTGAATAATCAAAGTGCCTTCTTGGTTGCAAAGATTTGAACTGCTTCCTGCTGAAGGTCCACAGTCTGGGCCAGCTCATGCTCTACTGAGATGGTTGCAAGGCTGACCAGCCGCTCCTGTGTCAATGTGGAGTGTAGATGTATTTTTATTAACTTCAGCTTGGAGAAGCTGCGTTCTCCACTGGCAACTGTTACAGGAAGTGTTAGATGTATGCACAGAGCAACAAAAGCATTTGGAAAGTGGGTGGTCATCTTATTTGTGCACATATATTCCAGAACAGCCTTTGGAGTTGATCCTACTGAAATGTATCTTGAAAGGGCTTTCAGTTCATCACCTAAATCATTCATATCAATATCACGCATGTCATCATGTGTCAACACTGTCTCTAGTGCCCTGTATTGCTGGTGTAGGTCTTCTTCAGGTATAGTGAGGATTTCTGGAATATCATACAACATCCCAAATATACTGCTGTGTTCCTTGAGCTCCATGAAATATTCTTCAACTGACTGTATTGCACAATCTAGCACCTGGTTAAAGAATTCAACTTTGGATTGTTGTTTGGGGTCTCTTATGGGATTATCCCTTGCCTCGTAATCAAAATGTCTTCTTCTTCAGTGACTCTTGTATTCTTGAATGGGTGGGAAAACAGCTTCAGTGTGAAGTTCCTCTGCCGACTTCTGTGCACCCTTCAGAACATTTTGAAATCCCTCATCTCACCGGTAAGACTGTAGGTATAAATTTGCTTTGTCCAGTTGTTCCATTGCTCCAGATATATCAAGGTCAACACCTTGGAGTCTTTTGCTTACAACATTTATTTCAAACAGTATGTCATGCCACAACACTAAGCCACACAGAAATTTGAAGTTATGTATGTTTCTGGTGATTCCATTTCCCTCTGCCATTGTTCTCCCACGAATAGTTCCTGTCATAACATTATTCTACATAATGGCAACTATGGCATCATCTATCTTCCCAATTTGGTGTTTGATAGGCTTTATGACCTCCTCTCAACTTTCCCATTGTGTGGCACTCAGTGGTTTCAGTGTCAGAGAGGATGTTCCCAGATGTTGCTTCAAAATTTGCCATCAATGAGTTGATGCAGAGAAAAATACATAGATGCTTTAAATTACATTAAAAAATTCAGCAGCCTCACTAGAAGCTGATGCTGCATCACTGACCACCAAGTTCAATGAATGAGAACTGCATGGGATAAAAAAGCTCAAGGGTTTAACTCTCGGATCCATGTCTGCACTCCTCTGTTCTTTCCTCTCATGTTGGCACCATTATCGTAGCCCTGACCTCTTATGTCAGCTATTGCAATTCCCGTATCTTTCAGCTTTTTAAGAAGCACATTTGTCATACCAGCTCCTGTAGTATCATCAATGTTAATAAATTCTAGAAAATGCTCTCTGACAGTCACCATTGCAGGGACATTTTCACTAGGTTCTGTTGTTGTTACAAAACATACCATTAAAGTCATTTGTTCCGTATGGCTGTCAGGTGTGCCACAATCTCCTGTTTGACTTTTGTTGCCAGTAACTGCATGATCTCATTTTGAATTGTTTTTCCAAGATAATGGTGTGTGTACATTTCTTGGGTGGTGACTCTTCTTAGATGCTCCTGGAGTACAGCATCAAACTCAATCATCAGCTCCACAATTTTAAGGAAGTTTCCATTGTTTGGCACCTACAGCTGATCTGAAGTGCCACTCAGTGCTAGGTTTTGGGCAGCAAGCATTCTCACAATGGCAATAAGCCTTTTCAGAACATTTTGCCAGTAAAGAGACTCTGATGCAACCTTTAACCTTTGTCTCATCTCAAGCTCTTTCCACTTATGGAATGCTCTCTGGTGATTTGCTGCCTTCTCATTGCATGCCAGATATCTAGCCAGATTCTTCCAGTCCTTTGTTCCTGACAGAACCCAATGTGGCTGGAACATTAGACTGGAAGAGTTTGCAACAAAAACAGTATGCAGCATTCTGGGTTTTTGAGTACATAAGCCATGGCCTCTCCACTCTGTCACCATTGGGGATTTCATGCCAGTAATGTGTTGGATGGAAACTTCTATTTTCATTGTCTTTGGGGAACATGAAGTTTTTCACTGCATGCTGTGGCCCATGCAGTACAAGGAAGTCCCTCAAGCTACTGCTCAAGTGGGTCCACAGTCCTGGATCATCTAGCCTTAAGGAATTAAACTCAGCAGCAACTGTTTCTTGTGTCACCACCACACTCTTCTCTGATCTACACTTTTCTTCAGGAATGTGCATGGTTACATCCATTTGAGATGGAGATATGGATGCTGCAGTAGCTGCCAGGTCACCTGCACTCTGACTAACTGGAAGATCAGGCATCTCCTCACCACTCATGTCCTCACTGGGGCCGGAAAACTCACCATGAACATTTGTGTCTATGTATCTCAGGAAAGCTCCTTCCTGCTTCCTTTGCTTTCTTTCTTTTTCTGAATGCTGCCCCAGAGGGGCGTTTTCTTCTTTCACTTGTGACTGCTATCATAGAAATTCCTGTCCGTTCCAGTTGAGGAATAAGGAGAGACGGACACAGCTAATCAAGCAAGGAGCCCCAGGAGGGGCGATCCGTTTATTTCAATTGCAATTGGGTTCAAGCTCATAAGTCAGCAAGAACAAAGAAAACACTTACACCAAAGCATTATATGCAGTTGACTATGATAATCTATCGCTCTATGATTGGCCAAAATTTGCCATCATTAGCATACATAGTTAGCAAGCTACATATATCCCCCCCTCTTGTGACCCCTTATTGTTCATCTACTTGCCCCCCCCGCCCCCCGCCTTGTGTTATTCTGCAAACCAAGCAGTAGTTATCTACAGGATGCAGGCACAGAAAGTTCCATTGTCTCCAGGTTTGGAGTTTGGCTACACACTGCTCTACAGCCAAAATACTTCTGAAATAAATGTAGTCAAACTTTACTAATTCTGGGTCACTGAGAACGAAAATTATGCTTAAAATTGTTGATTGGCTCTAGTTTTCAAGATATGCTATTGGGACAGTATATACGACCCTTGACTTGGGAATGGCGGAGGATAAGTGAGTTATAAAGGGAAGCGTTCTCAATTTAAACCAGAAATGACTAAAATATATCTTTGACTGGATCTATGAATAAATCTATGACTGGGTTTGGACAGTACTTGCTTTTTAGGCAAAACAATGAATGATGCAATCTGAAGCTGGTATTGCATCATACATGATATGAATTGCATCATGTTATTCCTAGAAGTCATGGATGATGCAATCATAACGAAGCTTACATCACTCTGCTGAACAAATTGCCCTATATCAGCTCTAGAAATCATACAGTGTCGTGCTCTCTTATTTGTCAGTGTTCGATTTTGCAAAGGGACACATTTCTGTTTAGCCAAAGTGAGCAGAGATGCCTCGTACTTGTGTGAACAGTGCAGATGACTTCTGCTACGTTTGTGGTGAAGTGACTTTTGCATCACAAAAGTGCAGTATAACCACTATGATTAAGAAAGCCTATCACCTTTATTTTGGCTGCAAAACTGGAGATCAGGACAAGAGGTGGGCCCCACACATATGCTGCAACACTTGTGCAACAAATCTTCACCAGTGGTTGAACAGGAAAAGGAAATCTATGCCTTTTGCAGTGCCAATGATATGGAGAGAGCCAACAGATCATACCTGCAATTGTTACTTCTGCATGGTGCCTCCAGTTGGGAAAGGTGGGTCAAAGAAGAAAAAGTGGACTGTGTATTATCCAAACATTCCATCAGCTATACGCCCAGTACCCCACGGAGAAGGACTGCCGGTTCCTGATGCACCAGAATCATTCTCACTTGAGTCAGATGAGGAAGAGGAAGAGGATGAAACTTCTGGTCCTGAACCATCAATGTCACAGGACCCACATTTTCTCCCATCCTCCTCCTCTGAACCACACCTCATAACACAAGGTGAACTGAATGATCTTGTCAGGGATTTGGAACTACCCAAGAGTAACGCAGAGCTGTTGGGCTCCAGACTACAGCAGTGGACTCTCCTGGCAGGTGATGTTAGGGTTTCCATGTTCCGTGACCGTCAAAAGGATCTTGTCCCATTCTTCTTCATGGAAGGTGATCTTGTAGCCTGCAACAACATCGATGGTGTGATGGCAGCCCTCAACATCGTTCACGATCCAGATGAGTGGAGACTGTTTATTGATTCATCGAAGACGAGTCTTAAAGCTGTTTTACTGCATAATGGCAATGTTTTGCCATCAATTCCAGTTGGTCATGCAGTCCATATGAAGGAAACCTATGACAACATGAAACAACTTTTGAGGTGCATAAACTATGACCAACATCAGTGGCAGCTTTGTGGCGATTTGAAGGTTGTTGCTCTCTTGCTTGGTCTGCAGACTGGATACACAAAGTACTGCTGTTTTCTCGGCGAATGGGATAGTCGTGCAAGAGATTCCCACTACATCAAGAAAGATTGGCCACTCCGAAAGTCATTGGAGCCTGGGAGGAAAAGTGTTCAGCATCCACCACTTGTTGAATCAAGGAAGATTTTGTTACCACCCTTACACATCAAGCTGGGTCTGATGAAGAACTTTGTCAAGGCCATTGACAAAACACAAGCAGCTTTCAAGTATCTCCATGGAAAATTTCCAAAGTTAAGTGAAGCTAAGATAAAGGAAGGTGTCTTTGTTGGTCCTCAGATTCGTGAACTTTTTCAAGATGATGCATTTGACCATGCACTGCGTGGCAAGGAAAAGACGGCACGGAAAGCCTTCCAGTTAGTGGCAATAAATTTTCTCAGAAACAACACGGCAGACAACTACAGGTTGTTGGTGGAAAACCTCCTCAAGGCATACAAAAGCCTTGGTTGCAACATGTCGCTAAAGATACATTTTTTGCACTCTCATCTAGATTTTTTTCCACCGAACTGCGGAGCAGTGAGCGACGAGCACGGCAAGCGATTTCGCCAGGACATTGCAACAATGGAGAAACGCTATCAGGGCAAATGGAGCCCATCAATGCTTGCAGACTATTGCTGGACAGTGACAAGAGTTGCTCCATTTAATGAATACAAGAGACAAGCCAAGAAGCACCGAGTAGACACTGAATAGGACTAAACTATGTACATAATAGTTTGTTGCCTTTTGTTTCATAATAAATTTTATTTATATAACCCTTTTGCTGATTTTTAAAGTGTTACATAAACAGGAGAGGTGAAATATTATCATGTAAAGCAACCATAAACACATGAAAAGACCTAGGTTTACAATTTATGATTAAAACTCTACTATCTACACAATACACATAGACCTAAAATGTAAAAACTTAAATATCTTAGAAACAGTAGCCAATCGGTTGTTTTAATTGTCATATTTGAATTCAGCACATCAAAATACATAATAAATAGCACACTTTATCTCGGAAGCAGACGACTTCTCAAAAATTGTAGACCAGTGTTATCAATAGCTGATGCTGCATGTTTCCCATGTGCATGTGACAAATTCTGCTGGACATACATTGTACATTCATAAGCACTAAAAGAGTTGTTAAATCAGTAATAACACTGCTCATAGAAGCAGAGGAAAATCGACAATTCCTTCTCTCACTGACTTCACTGTAAGTGTGATCTGGCTGACTGAAGTGTTATCACATAGACTGTAACGAGTTTGTTAGAGATCTTGTCTGACATGTAATAAACTTGGAAGTGTATAAAAACATTAACTATCTTTAGTCTAAATTTTCACTTTGAGAATTAATATTTTGGAAATTATTGTAATTTAATAAAATCCAAGGCAAAAACATGTGAAATTCAATCTTCACCAGAAGCTCTCTAAACTAAACATTTACATTTAGTGAGACCATCCTACCTCCCTAAGGGCTGTTGTGTTTGGATCAGAATCACCTGAGGCCTCTTTATTTTCAAGCATGCACGGGGTGGGGGGGGAGGGGGAGACCAGCGAACTGGCAGTCCCCCTGAATACAGATTTTGAGTAGCTTATATAGCAAAAAAACACAATTAGTAATACATACTTTCTTATCAACATTATTGCCATATTTGGAATGCATCAGGGGTCGGCAACCTCTGGCACACGGCTCGCCAGGGTAAGCACCCTGGTGGGCCGGGCCAGTTTATTTACCTGCTGACGCGGCAGGTTCGGCCAATCGCGGCCCCCACTGGCTGCGGTTCGCTGTCCCAGGCCAATAGGGGTGGCAGGAAGCCGCGGCCAGCACATCCCTTGCCTGCGCCGCTTCCCACCACCCCTATTGGCCTGGGACGGTGAACCGCGGCCAGTGGGGGTTGCGATTGGCCGAACCTGCCGCGTCGGCAGGTAAATAAACTGGCCCGGCCCCTGGCGAGCAGCGTGCCTGAGGTTGCTGACCCCTGGAATACATTTTCCATAAAGGGGAATACAGCATAGCAAGCTTTCCTGTTATTCTCAGTTTGCCCTTTGCGGTTACAAGCTTCCCCTAAAACTACCAGGGAGCAGTTATGAATCACAAGCCTTGTGATTATAGATAGTTCTGCATTTGTAACTTTCTTTCACCCTGCCTTCCAACATCCCCTTTTCTCCAGAAACCCGCTTCTTCCAGTTAACTTGACTAATGTCCAGGCTGGAGCCAAAGTACAGGCCTACGTGAGCCAACTAAAGTTTAGGCCTAGCAAATTTTCCACAACAGGGCCAATTTCAGTTTTTACTGATGTCAGAGGAAGGATTCTGGATGAGGCACTAAACATTCTGCCAATGCTCTCTGACAATGTCGGCACAGAGTCAGTGAACTGGCCTAGCCTCCCCAGCCAGTGAACTTGTCATCTTTGTCCATTTCATGACATGCTGCTGTTTCTAGAGGGCTATGCAGGTGTGTCATGTTCCTCATACTAATGTTTGTTCCTGTGCCTGATCTTTTGAAAATGTTTGTAAATTAGATTGTCTAACAGGTCTAATGAGCACAACTTATATGAAAACTTCCACCAGCATACCTCCTGTCTGACTATAATGCTCATGGACATATGATCTAAAACCTGCAGCATTCAAACAACAGTCATGTGTTGTTAATGTAATTACTAGTTGTAATGTGTATGTGTGTATATATATCTCCTCAATATATGTTCCATTCTATGCATCCAAAGAAGTGGGCTGTAGCCCACGAAAGCTTATGCTCAAATAAATTTGTTAGTCTCTAAGGTGCCACAAGTACTCCTCTTCTTTTTGCAGATACAGACTAACACGGCTGCTACTCTGAAACTAGTTGTAATTTGTTCCCATTCCTAGTTACCTATGTCACTAATAAAGTAGAAAAATAGGTTTTCAGTTCACGAATGCAGTTTAGCAAAGATATTCCTGTTATTTACACAAATTCCAATGTGCTTTTAGCTGATATTTTACTCCATAATTCCTGTATGACTTGCACTTAAAGCAATAAAAAAACCACTGAGATTATGTTTCCACTATTCAAATTGGTGAGCACAACTGATACGAAAACTTTCACCAGCATGCATCCATCTGACTATAATGTAGGGTTACCATCCGTCCGGGTTTCCCCGGACATGTCCAGCTTTTTCAGCATTAAATGGCCGTCCGGGGGCGGGGGGGGATTTCTAATCAAGTAGAAATGTCCGGGATTTCCCCCTTCCCCTCATGCAGAGTGCGGCTCGGCTGATTGGATGGCGGGACCTGATTGAAAGCCGCTCACAGCCACTGGGGCCTCTAGCAGCCAGAGTCCCTTCCCCTCTCCACTCCCTTCTCCCCCACAGAGCAGCACAGAACAGTGTTTGAGTCCACAGCTCTCCCTCTGCTGGGTGAGTGGGGGAGCAGAGGCTGCAGGGCGAGGAGGATCAGGGTAGGCAGGGGCATAGAGGCTGCAGGGGCAGGGCAGGTGGGGGCATAGAGGCTGCAGGGTCAGCGGGGTGTAAGGGCAGGCGGGGGGGTGCAGAGGCTGCAGGGCGAGGAGGAGCAGGGCAGGCAGGGGTATAAAGGCTGCAGGGGCAGGGCAGGCAGGGGGTGCAGAGGCTGCAGGGGTGAGGGGGTGCAGGGTGAGGGGGGAGCAGGGAGCACAGAGGCTGCAGGGGCTGCAGGGTCAGTGGGGAGCAGGGGGCACAGAGGCTGCAGGGATGGGGGATGCAGAGGCTGCAGGGCAAGGAGGAGCAGGGCAGGCAGGGTCATAGAGGCTGCAGGGGCAGGAGGGTGCAGGGCAGGCAGGGGGCTGCAGGGACTGCAGGGCGAGTGGGGAGCAGGGAAGCACTTAGCAACCCCCAACCAAGATCAGAGCGGGAGGGAGGAGGGGGAATGCAGGGTGTTCAGAGGAGGGGGCAGAGTTGGGGCAGGGACTTTGGGGAAGGGGTTGGAGAAGGGGTGGGGTTGGAGCGGGGCCAGGGGTGGAGTTGGGGCAGGGGCGGGGCCCCGTGGAGTGTCCTCTTTTTTAAATGTTTGAATATGGTAACCCTATATAATGCTTATGCTTGTCTTTGTCTGCATCAGGTTGCACAGTGGTGTTTAAAATCATGCTATTTGAAATGTTCACTAACACACTTGGCAAACACATCTCTTTTCCTAGTCTAGACAGGGCCTTAGCGACTTGTTTCTATGAACTGCCGGGAACAGCATGTATGAAATGTAATCCTAACAGGGTAACTCAAACCCGCTGGTGCAGGAAATTAGGTATGGGCGGAGGCTGAGGGATGAAACGCCCCATGGTGGCTCCCGGAGGGAGAAATCGATCCCTCAGCTCAGCGGAGCTAACACAAGCCCGAGGCCGCCTCCCCTTTGCCCAGCGCCACCGGAGCCTCTTCAACCACCTGCGCGCCCGGCTCCCCGCAGCAGCCGCCGCCCGATTCTGCACCGGTCTCGCAGCACCGCCCCTGGGTCAGTCCCGGCCTGGCGCCCTCTGTCCGGGGCCGCCTGCGTGTGGGGCGGGTCCTGCCGCGCTCGCTGCCTCGGGCGCGGTAGAAACCCCGAGCCGGGGGCGGGGAGCGGGGCTGCGACTTGGGTTTAGTTTCCAGCCTGGGGCTCAGGGCCGCTCGGTTCTGGCGGGCGGGAGGAGACGCTGGGAGCCGGAGTCCGCCCCGGGCATCGGCCGCACGGTTGGTTCACGCAGCCGAGGGCGGGGGGGTCTCGCTGGTGTCCGGTGAGTTTGTGTCTCTTGCAGTGACCGCTCCTGCTCCGGGCACAGGGACAGTTTGTGCAGGGGGGGGCTGAGAGCCAGGAACCGAACTGTAAACCCGGAGTGTGATGGAAACACCGCAAGCCCGGGGGGGGCGGCACCCTGTGCTCCTGCTGGGATGGGCGGGAGTGGGGGGCAGGTCTGCCTGGGGGGGAGAGGGGAGGAGTCAGGCTCCTAAGAGACCAGACACCTGAACCTTGAATCCACAACTCACAATAGGCCCCGAGGTGCCTATTCTCTGCCTGGAGAAGGTGGCTCAGCCTGTGGTTTCTTGCTCCCAGTAAGACCAGGTGGAGGAGGAACCCTGTGATTCTGTGCATCTTGCCCTGGGTTTTGCAGTGTCAGCCAAGGACCCTCCCCTGGTTCCCTTGCCGGAGGGGTAGGACAGAGCTGGTGGGTGTGGTACACGCAGCACAGGATGCTGGTACTTGGGATTTATTCAATCCGAGGGGTCCGGCCTGGGCTGCTGATTCTTGTGGGAGAGGCTCCGGCGATGGGAGGTGCCTGGCACTGCCATTTACTGAGCCACTAAAACAGGGCACTTGTCTCTAAATGACTGCCCTAGAGCGCTGGATTGAAGAGGGCAATAAAGCTTGCAATGAACATACCACGATTATTTTCAAAAGCTCTATATAGTGGCATAAATCCGCACTACCCATGACAGAACTGAGCCTGAAGATTTTACAATTTGCTGCAAGCCCCACGTGTTGTTTTGGCTGGTATTTCAATAAGTATATAATGTAGCCCTATTAGTCCCATGATATAAGAGAGACGAGGTGGGTGAGGTAATAGCTTTTATTAGACCAACTTCTGTTGGTGAGAGACAAGCTTTTTGGTAATATAGAACACTGTAGCTTTAAGCCAGCATCTAACTTCAGCGGGGACTTTCTGCTGCTGCTTGTGGTTTTGTAACAGCAT
Organism: Trachemys scripta elegans; assembly: GCF_013100865.1. NCBI lineage: Eukaryota > Metazoa > Chordata > Testudines > Emydidae > Trachemys > Trachemys scripta. The sequence continues at coordinate 163,151,339 of NC_048299.1, forward strand.
AAAAGGAAGCTATTCAGACTGCACTGGAAAGAGCAAATGGGGGCCGCATCTGGCTAAAGCTGGGATTAATTTTTTCTGACTCATTGCTTGAATTAGGCACATTCTGGGTCTCTCACTTTTTTTCCCTCTTTTTACAAATAGAGCTAACTGTATATTGAAAGATATGGGATATTGTGATCACCAGATAGTCTTATGTATTATTTCACTATAAAACAAACCTTTTCATTTTGAGGTGGGGGTGGGGAGCCACTTATAGATATATACACTTTAGGCCCCAATCCTGCAACAAGCCCTGCATAAAGCCCCACTAACTGCCTTATGGAGCTCTGTGAGGCTGCAGAGGTCCACACATGCAGACTTCTTGCAGGATCGGGGCCTTAGTTTTTAAGATAACAATATATCTACAAAAACATTACAACTTGTTAAATACTGTTTTTGCCTTTGCTCCCATTATGCTCCCTCACAAGAGGAGATAGATATGCATACACAATTTTTTTTTAAATTATGAGATTAATTTTTAAAACTCAAATTGTTCCACGCACAAAATTCTGTCATTTGCACACTCTAGTGCACCAACCTCTACCTAGTTCCTAGCGCTCAAGGCTTCTACTGCTACCAGGTTCCTAGGGCTCAAGGCATTACCTTACGCTCTAGGGCACCCATCCTTACCCTGTTCCTAGGGCTCAGGCATATCCCTCTTAATTTAGGCACTCTAACTTTACCCCTCCGTAGGCTCTGGGCTCTACTCCTCTGGACTCAGAGCAAACACCCATTCCCTGTGGACTCAGGGCTTAATCTTTTGCAGGTTTACAGGGTCTTTTTCCAGTGAAAGAACCTTGCATGATAATATCCTACTTAACCTCTCTTTATTAACAATCACCAAAACAGAACGCACACACTATACATACAATGCTCACCACTCCCAATTAGACACATGAACTTTTCTTGATGGCCAGTCAGGATCAGGTCATCTGGGGGACTCAAATTTCTGCATGGGGTCATTGGCAGAGTATTGAGGTCTGACAGCTCTGTTTGGGAAACTAAAAGAGCAGCTCCATTATCATGGTCATGAAAGGAATCTGATTGGCTAGGCCTAATAGTATGGACTGTGGTATACGTAGACATGTATACCACAGAGAAATGCATTCCTTTAAGGGAGATGGGGAAGAGTGTTCTTTTCCTAATAGGATTATTGTAAAATGGAAAGGGGCAGACAATTCATTTACTTGGTATCATTGCCCTCAAACTGTTTTAAAGAACTTTAATCCAGATGATCAATTAATATTCTAAATCAAAGAGAGTCAGTGTATTCCTGCTATTTCCAAGTTAATAGCACTATTTTGGAACCAGAGTGAATGTCTGTTGGTACGCTGATTATTTGTTTTAGGGTTTTGATAAACTTCTGTCTTCGGTAATAAGACAGCGTGATCAGGACAGATCGGTCTTGCAATATTTGGTCAGACGTATTAAGGAACTAGAAGATTTATGATTTGCTGTCTTGAGTCGCCTAGTTTTGGGGTCAAGGAGGACAAAGAACAAGTGCCAGTACTGAGTCTGTTATTTTTCCTGTAACATAATAAATTTAATTTAAATCAACTTGCAGTTTAAGTTCAAGGTGCTTTTAATAGTGCCCAAAAGGTACGTGATGCAACAAACAAGCAAGCAACAAACATTGCAGGAATTAAAACTATAAAATATGTATCCCATCTACACAAGAGAAGTGCAAGTGTTTACCTGTGTATGTGGTGTAAAATTCCCTGTGGATTCTTTTTTAAATTCAGTCTAAGCTTTACCGTGCACAAGTCTCTCATGTTCCAGTGGTACTTAGGGTAACCAAACATGGACTGAATCAGACTTTGAATTTCTGGTAACACTGCAACAGGAACCAATTTGTAATGTCTGGATGTCATAATAACCAACAGTAATTCCTCTCCTCTCTTTTTTTTTTTTTTTTTTTTTTTTTTTTTTTTAGATTCAGTGGGACAATAGGACGGAGTCTGGGCTCTGGGACTCTCCCCCCACACAGGGTCTTAGTGTCTTAGCTCCAGCTTGAGCCTGAATTTTATACTGCAGTTTTATAGCCCTGCAGCCCAAGTCAGCTGACCCAAACTAGCCATATCTGTGCCTCAGGTCTTTCATTGCAGTGTAGACATAGCCTGTGTGTCTTGCCAAGGCCACACAGGAAGTCTGTTGTAGAGCCAGGAGTTGATACTGGGTCGCCTGTGTCCCAAAAGAGCATTATAATCAACAGTCCATCCTTCTACAATAATGATTTCTGTGCTACTGCGCTGTAAGTGTGCACGTGAGAAATCCCCTAAATAGCTGAATATTCTTTTAGGATATTGTTATTAAAAAGTTGCCTTGACAGTTTTGTAGAGCCTGTGCAGTTTGTTCTAGCTCTTTATTGCCATATCAATTGTTAGGGGGCTTTTTCTTTCACTCTCTCACTTCCCTGGTCCTTCTCACATGAACAGAGAGCAATACCCAAAGTCTGAAGGTGCAAACAATTTGATGTTTATTGGGGTGAACTTCCAGCAAGCATGATTCCAGTTTCCTTCCTTAGTGTCCCCTTTCCCAACTCTGATGCCACAGAGCCTTGTCTGTGTCCCTGTTCCCATTCCCCCCCCCTCCCTTAATGAAACATGATTCCTATTCCCCCACCCTCCTTACTTCCTGATTGACTGCAGACTATATAGTAAAACTTGAGTTCTGCTTAGCTATACCTTAACCAATCACTTTACTGAAATTTAACTAACCAATCCTAACATATTGTAACACGATTATTTAACCAATTATATCCTACCACCTTAATTGGTTTACACCTAACAAAATTAATTATACAGCAGACAGAAACAATCACAGAACCAGACAGAGATTATACAGAGAAACAATCGGGAAGTGGAGACTACAGTGATAGAATACAGAAATGACAGGTTTCAGAGTAGAAGCCGTGTTAGTCTGTATCCACAAAAAGAACAGGAGTACTTGTGGCACCTTAGAGACTAACAAATTTATTAGAGCATAAGCTTTCGTGGACTACAGCCCACTTCTTCGGATGCATATAGAATGGAACATATATTGAGGAGATATATATACACACACATACAGAGAGCATGAACAGGTGGGAGTTGAATACAGAAATGAGGATTTCACATCCCAGCTATTGATAAGTGAGTTCTTGCCAGACAGGATGCTATCAAACTAAGTTTCCTTTTACATTTTCTAGGCTCTTCCCTTTCTCTGGAGGTGCTAGGCATGATCAGGACAGGATTGTATTCCTAACAGCCCAATAGCACCTTATTTCAATGTGACTGGTTTGGAATGTGAGGATGTGACCGTTCACTTCCCAGCTTATGGCTGCCTCTGCTGCTTAGCCAAAGGGTTAGCCCAGAGGTAGGCAACCTATGGCACGGGTGCCGAAGGCGGCACGTGAGCTGATTTTCAGTGGCACTCACACTGCCCGGGTCCTGGCCACCAGTCCGGGGGGGCTCTGCATTTTAATTTAATTTAAAATGAAGCTTCTTAAACATTTTAAAAACCTTATTTACTTTACATACAACAATAGTTTAGTTATATATTATAGATGTATAGAAAGAGACCTTCTAAAAACGTTAAAATGTATGACTGGCACGCAAAACCTTAAATTAGAGTGAATAAATGAAGACTTGGCACATCACTTCTGAAAAGTTGCCGACCTCTAGCTTAGCCTAAGAACAGGGCTCAGACTGTCACAGTAAAAGAAGGCCCTTACACAGACAGACAGTGATTTTGATTCTCTCTTTTATACCTCTATAACTAGCTAAGTGATAAGAATACACCTACATTCTTAAAGCATAGGCCTTTGCAGACAGGCCTGAATATCTATATCCTAACATCAATAACCAAATAAATCCCCCACACAATTAATTTCAGTTAGTATGACCGGCTGGTCATAGGTTCTGAAAATACAAAAGATATCAGTCAGCTCTAATTGGGAGCTTTCCAGTAATTTCTTTATGCACAAGTGTATTTAAAATGAGCAACTACCGGGCAGCAGCATCAAAATAAAGCCATTCTGTTATGGAGACTAATAAAGAGACTGCAATGCGGACTCCTTTCATGGGCTATTTGACAAAGACAACCAAATTCACTTCATATAAGCTACAGACCAGTCATCGGATGGCAACACTGGTTCGTTTTATTATTAATATATGTTCTTGGATGGGCACATATGTCTACTATTCGTCTTCATTAGACTTTCTTTAATCCCGAAGATTCGGTCATACTACAATGTGAATTAAGGATAATACTGTTTTGTCATGATTGCTGTCAGTCTCCCAACTGGTTGAGTGAGAAATGCTGGAAGCAGAATCTCCTGTTGGTCACTGACAGACAGGAATAGATGGGCTGAGAGTATAAAAGAAAACTAGTGCTGGACAATTGCCCTCTAATTGAGGTGTCAGGAAGGGAAGAGCAAAGGAAGTTTAAAAATACTGAAATGAAAGAAAGGGATGAAATATTAAAGAGAGAAGACTGCAATAAAAAGCTCTCATCTTACTCTCTCTCCTACTTCCCATTGTATTTTCCTATTTCTCTTCACATTTTGCCTCCATCTGGCACTCCACCCCTCTAGAGCATATAGTCACAGGATCCACTTTCCATAACTCTGCTGTGAAATAGAAGACAAAAACTATCCTAGTGGGCTAGAAAGCAGCGGGAAGTAATACGTGGATTTACCACTGAACAAATAAGGCAGGTGTTTATAGAAATTTACACCCAAAATCAGTTTGGTTGACTAAGAAAGTTACCAACCCAGATCATAAAGTACATGCAGTGAATATTTTACACCATAGAATCTAATATAAATTCAAATACAGTAATTATGTACTACAGATTGGATTAAAATAAACTTGAGGTATTAAGTATTGCACAGCTGTGTCTTAATCAATGTGCCTCCAATAATGACCATTAACTATAAAACAAATTCAACATCTGTTGATAAATTTGGATCACCCATATAAATATGAAATATAAATTGTATTCATGTGACTAGACAGTCTGCCAGCTAGGTACTGAATTCCTGAAAAACAGTGTATAATTCTATTGAAACTCAACACGAATCTTAAAGAATTGGAAAACTTTGCAATTTGTGTGAGTTTGTCCCACTTGTTATCTGAAGGCTCTTATATAAACTCGGATTTTGAGCGAGAGAGAGGGAACACATGATCCTTAAACTTATTTGATGCTTTGCTATAACCTGAGGTGGTGTAAAACCAGTGTAGTTCCACTGACCTCAGTGGAGTTATGGTGCTTTATACCAGCTGAGAATCAGGCACATTAAATACTCATTACATTTTAAATCTGTATCTTATGTGATCTTTCCTTTGTGTTTTATCTTATAGGTTCTGAACCATGGATAACCTCAATAAAGCAAACACCACCTTTGCACTCAACCTATTCAAAAAGCTGAGTGAAAATGCCAATACGCAGAACTTATTCTTTTCTCCTTTGAGTATCTCCTCTGCTTTGTCCATGGTTTTTTTGGGTGCAAAAGGTAACACTGCAGCACAGATGGCAAAGGTATGTCTGGATAAATTTGAACCCCTTAAGACAACTTTGGTCTAGAAGCTGAACCACAAGTCTCTATTGTATGTTTTGTACCTATGGAAAACTCCCATTATCATCCTTGTGTGCCTGAGAGTAGAATTTTGGTGGCACCATACAGCTGAGGTGCCTTGAAAAAGAGAGAGCTGTCTAGCTGCCTCAAGGGTTAGAAAAGAACTTCTTCAATTACATTCTCTGGGATTAATATCAGATTAAACTTAGAGAATTTTTCACTTGGACCAGAGCTCAAAGAGCCGGGAAGCAAATATGTCTTAAAAACATAGCCAGGAGAATTTTCTTAAAATCATGCCCCCTTTTAGATGTCAAGTTGGGCAACCAAAAAAATCACTAGTCGCTTTTGAAAATGTAGGCCTAGTTCATTAAGCTCTTAATGCCAAATCCTGTTCCAATGAGCACTCAGAACCTCTAGAGAGAAAGAGGGCCTAGGGAAGAAGAGTTGGGTGCCAAGTATGGAGCCCTGAGGTCCCACTGAAAGGTCAAGCAAAGACCTAAGAGGAGACCCAGGAGACAGTCACAAATGCGAAGGGAGAACAAGATTTAGAAAAGGAGAGTGATCAATAGTGACAAAATTGGCAGGAGTCAGGGAAGATGAGGATGGAGTTGTGGCCCTGAGATCTGTCTGCCAGGAAGGACTTCTGGGTTGCAGTTACATACCCGTTTAGGTTCTCTTAGCTTGTGGGTTTTTAGTGTAGTCTGCTTGGTTTCCTGGGGTGAGACTTTCAAATTTCAAAACTATAGCTGTCTGCTAGAGCCTTGTACAATATTTGGCTTAGGGGAGGAGAAGAGTTGTCTAAACTTGCAGCTTCAACAGTAAAATAGGGTGGAGTTGAAACCGATTCCTTATAATCTGTAAGGACTTTTAGAATTGGGATGTATATGTCTTTTGTTTAGAATGGTTAACTACCGTATGAGTAGACGTTGCTAAAAATTACATGTACTAGTGGGTGCGAACATTCTTTTGTTGTGTGTCAGTAAAATCTCTTGCTCAAAATATCAACCAGTACAACCGCTCTGCAATTGTTATGGAATTCATATTATGGAATTTTTTAGCAGTTATTACTTGGAAGCAAGCCCAACATTTGGGAGGTAGTATTTTTGTAAAAATTCAATCTTTTTAGTGTCACTTTAACTCAAACCAAGGATGAATTTTAAGCTTTGATACTAGGGTTATTTATTTAAACTACAGTGTTTATTTAAACATTGAGACAAATTCTGCTGCTGCATTGGTGTAAAACTGGAGTACCTATTAGATTTCAATGGAATTGTATCAGATTTACACCTATGTAAATGAAAGCAGTTTGGCTTGATCTTGATTTTCAAAATGTTGACCTATGAGATGTGACATCAGTGAATTTAGCCCAGAGACTTACCAGGGGTCTCCCGCAGAGTTATCTCCGACTGCATTTGGTTGAATTGGGCCTGTTGGTTTCTATGAGGACAGTGCCTTCGATAAGCTGCCAGTCTCCCCTGTTGTCTGTTTGGCCTTTTGGGAAACCTCTGGGGTCTTGGGCTATTTTTCTCACTTTGGGCATTTGCCTGCCCACATGCAGTAAAGCACTGTAGAGCTAACGTTTTCCCTTAGAAAGGGCTTTTTAGGGTGTCTTACTTCACTATTGTGTTTCATACTAGAAAAGCCATTCTTGATCTCTATTAAATAAATCTTGCTCATATTAAAGCAAAGACTAATATACTGGAGCACTAGGTCATTCCATAACATTTCTTCTTTTCACTAACGTTTAAGCTGAAATAAGAACCAGATCTGTTCCTGAATATATTCCCAAGAGAACCTATGCTAAGTATTGTACTATCAGGTGCTTCATCTTAGTGAAGAAGAAGAAAAAGAATGGGAAATGGAACAATGCAAACATGCAATAAAAATCCATTATGGAAGGCAAAACGGAGACCCTGTTGCAAAGGCAGCAGCATCCTATGGTAGTGCTTGAATTGAAGGCATAGTTCCAAAACATTGCTGGAAGCTTTGGGGAAAGGACTGTTGAAAGGGATACCGTCAACATAAATCATACCTTTTGTCTGAATTTTTTTTTTAACCTCTTAGTGTTGCAAGTAACAGTTAAGATGAGGGGAAAATAAGGGATATTTCCCCCAGTTTGTATACTTGTGCATTTGACAGCACTTTGTGTTTCTTCCAGAGAGACATTTTCCCTGTTTGTCAGGCTCTTTCGCACAATGAAACAAATTAAAAGAAAGTAACGATAAAGCTACAAAAATCGACATGGGGAGATAGAGAACTATAGGACCGGAAGCTACTTTAAATTCATGTTTTGAAACTGAGTAGATTTCAAGTTGATGGTTTTCCTTTAAACTCTACAGAACTGTTCATTTTATGTGCCCTAAAGCTAGAATGGAGTGAGGGGTCTCTTCAAAACAGTTATGTTTATTTCCACAGTAAAATATTTTATCATGAACTTTCCCTCTTCTAACCAGCACAATGAGCTCCAAATGTGTTGTGTAATGCGAAATCCTTTCCCTTTTAGGGCTGCCTTGGGTGTTCAGGCTACAACTTTCATCGCTAAGCTGCTGAAGGGCATTGTACTAACCTGTCCCAAAGCACGTTTCATCACATGTGGGTCATGCCAAGTGTATTCCTGTCTCTTTCTATAGGTGCTTTCTTTGGACAAAGCTGAGGAGATTCATGATGGTTACCAGTCACTTATTTCTGAGATTAACAAACCAGGCACTAATTATGCGCTTAGGATTGCCAACCGGCTCTATGGGGAAAAGACGTTTAAATTTCTTGCAGTAAGTCAAACATTCAGTTTGTTTTTGTGTTCTAACACATTTGCTATGTTTCCATTTCTGAGTGCAAATAAAGGTGTTGGCTTTAATCTACAGTCACTATGTAGTTCAGGATCTGACTAACCAAAGCAAGTCTCCTTATAAAATCCATTTGTGTGTTCAGCTGACTTTTGACAGTCCCTAGCTCTGAACTCTAGAGAACTGGAGCGGAGTGCTGTCAATGGAAGGGCCATCAAACCCCAACTGTTCAGCATTCCATTAATCACTCAGGCATTTCTGGCCAGGAGCTAAGATTTTAAGAATTTCCTTCAAATGGCGGGCAGGGAAGGGAATAGGCATTATTGTGTGACTTTTTGGGGTGTCTTCCTTCCCCTTAAATTGGACAAGGCACTCAAAGGACACAGGAATGGACACATAATTTTTTAAAATCAGACAGAAGAGTGATTAGAAATTCTCCAAAAACTTAGCTGAGAATAACAGCTACTGGGGCATACATTTCCCTTTTTAAATGTATCCAAAAAGAGTACCCCTGATTTTAACCTTACTCTTTCTGATACCCTTCCTTCATCTTAGAAAATTAAGAGGTAACTGAAAATCTCATGAGTTTTAGATTCTAAAAAACAAACTTACATTTTCAGTACGGCAATCAACCTTACCCTCCCCAATCTACAGTAATCTTATTACTAAAAGGGATTGCAAGTATAAATTGACTCAGATCAAGAGCTCCTCTCAATTAAAGTTAAAACCAATGTGATTAAATAGTTAAACTTTGCATCTTTGGCATTTGGTCCATAAAATAGAAGACTCCAAAATACAAATTGGAGAGAGGGAGCATGATTTTGACCTTACCATGTAATTACTGACCTATTGACATTTGCACAGTAGACGTTTCATAAGGCTGAAGAGCAGGTTATTATGGTCCACACATACTATACAAAAAAAGATATAGAAATAACCCCCCTGAGGTTTCACTTCTGAACTAGATCAGGTTTGAGTTACTCTGGGAGGGTTACGAAAACCTTTATCTAGAGACTAATTTACAAAGCATTGTACTCTCAATCCGAAGCAAATAGATTGCATCATCATGCAGTCTTGTTGTTGATCTGTCAGTAAGAAGGCTGCTCAAACTAAGAACGTAATAATAGAAAATAAAATGCTCAGCTTGAAAAGAAGTGACGACAAGTTAGGGTTAGGACTGCCACTTTCTGAAGGGGTGGAGGAAGAAGAGGTAGATTCTATGATTGAGTCTTCTACAACTGCACGTCAGAAAAATATATTGTTCAGACATCCTGCTTTGTTTGTTCTAGACATTTATAGACTCCTGCCAGAAATTCTACCATGCAGAGCTGGAACAACTTGACTTCTCTAAAGCTGCAGAAGATTCCAGAAAACATATAAATGCCTGGGTAGAAGAAAAAACTGAAGGTGAGTAGCTTGCAGAGTTCCACGGCGTCTTTCTAAACAGCCAAAGCCTGCTTAAAAAGCATATGGTCATAGGAGCGATACAATAAGGGAGGGAGGGGAAAAACAGAACTGAATCCTTCAAATTAAGATGTAGTTCTTGTATTGTGCAGCTGGTAGAGGATACTGTAGTTAATAACAAAACTAGGTAGATAGATATGTATTAGCTAAAAGCTATTTTTCCTTTAATGTGTCATAAAGGTAAAATCCAGAATCTGTTGGCTCAGGGTGTTGTTGATTCAATGACTAGACTAGTCTTGGTGAACGCCATCTACTTCAAAGGCAACTGGGCAACCCAATTCAACAAGAATTGCACAGTGGAAAAGCAATTTAAAATTAACAAGGTATGGAGAAGGGAAATGTCACTAATTTTGCACTAGACTTCACCCAGAGAAAACAATAAATGCTTTTAATCAGGATTGCCATAAGTACACTTTGCCACAACCCTCTATTCTATTCTATCCCATCCCATCCCCTCAACACAACCCCTTTGGTTATTTTTATTGTAAACATCTTTGAAACTACATTTTCAATTAAATACATCTACTTTAATGTATTTCTTGTTTCCTTTATTCTCTCACACTGCACACTAAGCAACTAAAATACATGTGGTATTTCCCTCTGAATAAATCCCAAGGGACTGGGCATTACAAATGGGGAAAAGCCTGATGGAATTCTGGTTCATTCCCTGCCACCCCAAAGGGCAGTGGTAGGACCCTTCCCTACAATATTTTCTAGTGCTCTGTCCAGCCTAGTTTCAGATGTCCCATGTGATTTGAATCCCAGTTCTTCTAGTTTAGTACCAACATGCTGGCTCTGTAGTACTGGTTGACATTGATACTTTATTTTTTTTAAAGAATGAGAGCAAACCAGTGCAGATGATGTTCAAGAAAGCTAAATTTAACATGAGATACGTAGGAGAGTTTCACACCAAAATCCTTGACCTCCCTTATGTTGATAAGGAGACTAGTATGATCATCCTGCTTCCTGATGAAATCCAAGATAATTCCACTGGCCTGGAACAGGTAACGCATTTGTACTGAATACAACTTTCAAATCCTGCTAGAGAAGAGCATTTGACTAAGTCTCATCTAGATCTGTGAATTCAAGTCCCAAGCTCCAAACTCACCAATATTAGCACAGGGTGGGAGAGCTGCGGAGGTGTTGCATCTGTCCCCCAAGAGATGGGAATACCATGGGTCACTGTCAAGTAAGCCCAGCTCTCTCTGATGTCCAGAGAAATGTTAAGTTCTGAAAAGAGAGACTTCTTGACCAGAGGAGGGGCCACCGGGGATTGAGATGAAGCCAGAATGTAATGAGTGACAGATTGAAGGAGATCCTGGAGAGCTTCCATTCTCACAAAAATCAATTGCTGTCTGATGGATTTCCCCCCCATATTCCTTTCTAACTGTTGTGGGTTGGGCTCTCCCTCACTGTACCCGACCCTCTACCTAACATTTCTTCATATGGGAGTCCTCAAGTGCTCCTCCATTCAAGAGCTACTGATTTCCTTTCTGTGCTATACTGTTACTGGGCTGACAAGGGACAGCAAAATAGTAATGCCTCTCCCACAGTAGCCACCTCTGCCAAGGACATGTCATTACTAGTGACAACATGCAATTGCATGAACTTGTCACCATGAAAGATGGCCTTGTGCCGGTACTTGCCTATAGCACAGTGGGGCTCTGATCCTAATTGGGGGATCTTTTGTCTGTATTGAAAAAAGAATAAGAATGTTTCTGACTGCCATTTCTTTTTGGCTTCTGACTATAGCAATAATATTCACTCTAGACCAGGAGAGGATGCTAATCTCTGGGTAGACACACACAGTGGGCATTGTTTCATTAGTATAAATTCATGGCTTTTCTTCCACTTTAATTTTGTGACCTTTTCTTATAGCTGGAAAGAGAACTTACCTATGAGAAACTTACAGAGTGGATAAATCCAGAAATGATGGACTATAGTGAAGTGGAGGTGTGTTTACCCAGATTTAAGTTGGAGCAAGATTATGATCTGAAGCCTGTTTTGAAGAGCATGGGAATGGCTGATGCATTTGCCAGCGACAAGGTGGATTTATCTGGAATGTCAGCCGGCAATGACCTAGTTCTGTCTGAGGTTGTTCACAAGTCCTTTGCGGAGGTAAACGAAGAAGGCACGGAGGCAGCAGCTGCTACTAGAGTAATGCTCCGTGGGTGTTGTTTACGGATTGTACCACGGTTCACTGCTGACCATCCTTTCCTCTTCTTTATCCGGCACAACAAAACCGGCAACATTCTGTTCTATGGCAGATTTTGTTCCCCCTAAAAAGAAAAATTGCAGCTATTAACACAGTAAAGTTATTTCCATTTTACTATCTTGGGATTTTTTTTGCACTCTAAGCAACAAACTTGTACAGATGCTGTACATTACATGGTGCAACCCTAAACCCCATTCTCTCTTGTGCCTGAAACAGCTTTTTGTAGTCCTCTATTCAAATTTAAGCAAGAGTTTTAAATAGGATCATTTAAGAATGTCTGTTCCAAGTGGTCAGACTTCAAATGGCATTTTCCATAGTTCACTGGAAAACACCCCTTGTATTCTGTATACCTAAATAAAAGATTTCTTTAGCTTGAGTCCCTGCTCATCTTTAGCCATAACACCTTGCTTAATGCATCCCTCCATCTCTGTACATAATCCCCTAGAAATTTGGTTCTCATACTTGGGGATGCTTGGCAGCAAGTGGTAAGATCTCGTGGGGAGAGGAAAACAAAAGAAGACCGACTTCTGACTGACCTCCAAATGCTTTTGCAAATTTCCCTTCTCCCTGTCTCATTTTCCAGACTGGTTCATTCCCTGTCTAGCTGTGACCCCATTTTAAACAAACCAAACAGCTGTTGGCAGCCATCTAACAGATTTTTATTAACGATGCTAACACAACTGTTACTCTTGGGGAAAAATTGAGCAAGTACTTATTCAAGACAAGGAATGAAGTCAACTCCACTGAAGTCAATGGTAAAACTTCTTATTGACTTCAGTGGGGTCAGAATTTCACTCTGCATATGTCTTATTAGTTAACCTGGGTTACACTAATATTTTTAACAATTGTGAAATAGAACAGACCTTTCTATCTCTAGCAAAGGTTATAATAAAGGCCTTTCAGAACGCAAGAGCTCTCATATTTGTATCTAATGTAACAAAGCACGAAGGCAAAATGTAACAGCAATTTGTATATCTTTTTTGCTTAGGCTGATAATGCTAAACTGTCCAGCCATAGTGGCCTTATCCAGTGATTTTGGTCTTGCTGTTTCTGCTCCTTGAACCAACAATAAAGGAACTGATGTGAAATGCTGTGGGGTCATGTTTTGTTTGGTTTTAATTATGTAGTTCTTCAGCTGGAGTGTGATTGAAACAAACAAACATTGTGCTAATTTCCCATTAATAACTAGCAGGGACAGGCTCTGCCATTCTAAGACTGCACTAGCAGGGCTCCCACCTCCAATGAAGTCCAGTATTTATTGCCTCCTTTATAATACTTGGCTGCCAAGAACATACGTAAATGGAGGGAATAGGGTGGTTACCTTGGAACATAGAATTTAGTGTTGTTCTGAGTGTTGCAGCTAACTCACTTTCAATCTCAAATTAGGTTTGCTAACAGCATCTCATAACCTGGCAGAGTGAAGTCTGAGTAGGTAAGGCCATAGCTTTCTCTTCTATAGATGGAATTAGTTTCAGTGAAAATCTCGTTGTTAAAAATAACCTTTCACTGTATTATAAATTGCAATAAGATACCACTCCTGGATTGTATGCAAGGTTTTCATTCCCTCTGCCAACTACAAATCCTGACCCTTCACAATCGTTGCCCCTACAGGCACTGGAACAGGGTTCAGCATTATCCACAAAACTGTAAGGAAGTAGAAACACTGACTTGACTTTGAAGGAAGTGAAAAGGAACAGTCCCTGTGGGCAGAGCTAGGGCATTCTAAGCTGCCCTTGGAGCTGACAGTGGACATGCACCACAGCAGTTCCTTAACTCTGAAGAAATTGAGGGAAACCCTCCCACCAGCTGAGCCAGTTCACTATTCAAATGTATTTAATTATATGTATTTCAGTAGTGCCTAGAGCTCCAACCATTACTGGGGGCACATTGTATTTGTGCAATGTCTAGTACAGGGAGACAAAATACTCAAGACCGAAAAATTGTGGAAGGGGGAAGTAAAGTGACTGGTCCAAAGTCACAGCGGGTCACTGGCAGAGCTGGGAGTAGCACCCACATTTCCTAACTTCCAGTCCAGTGCCCTGTATCTTAGATCCACGCTGCCTCATTGTCATCACGGAGCCAAAAATCATTGCTGATGGAAGCGCGAGCAACTCATCTGAAGTCAGTTGTGGTGTTCCTGCCACCAATGATTTTTGGCTTATAATTCTTTCACATTTAAGAAGCGTTTAAGAATTTGCTCTGTGTAACTAACTTCAGCAGCAACAGCACTCTGTTTTACTTCCGTAGTTTTAAGATTTTAAAATCCTAGAGTCACCTGCTTCAGTGTTAAGTTATTAGGCAGTGAAAAGTGAAAATAAGAGTAAGGGCTGTTTACAATGGTGTCCTGACCAAATCCCAACTTAGGTTAAGGCATTCTGCAACCTAACAGCCCCCTACATTAACCGGTTTTTCAGTCTCTGGTTTTTGATCTCCCCTGCCTGATTAATTACTCCCAGTTCCACAGGGTGTCCGGTTAACCGGTAAGTCTGGAACTCTGGTGTTAGTATCTTTGAGGTTCTACTATAGTGGAGTAGCTCTGTATTTACATTGTAGGGCTGAGAACAAAATTTAAGACACACTCTGCAGTTAGATGCTAGTAAAGAGAAAATCGCAGTTATGGCTGAATTTCTAGCGTGGCTGTGGAACCTGCTACTACCTTGCTGCGCCTGGGTGGGAATTGCTTCTGGCAACTGGTGAGGAGAAAGGTGCCCACTCCCTGCCAACCCTCAGACAGCAACTTTCCTTAGTTCACAAGTAGAAAACTGGGGCACAGACTGTGGGAAAAGGCAGGATGGGAGAACACAACAGTCTGCTGTTTTTTCTCAGTCTCAGCTCCTTTCCTATACTATCTACTACTCAATTCATTTCAAGTCTATTTATCATCCCTGGGCAGTCCCACCCCTCTTTCTTGCGAACACACACACGTCTCTTTTCTCCTCTTCCTCATTATGAGCTTTCTGTTCTGTTTTTTCTGTCTCATGTCTTGTCATGTTTTCTTTCACACCCTTTACTCTTCTGAACTTTATTTTCTTCTTTTCTGTCTTCCCACCATTTCTTGCTAGCTTGCCCCTTCCCCTCCTGCCTACTTATGCTGAAGCTTGCCCCCCCTCTTACCTCTCTCTTCTGCCCACCAAGTGGCACACCCACCCAGAAAGGCCTTAGGGACCCTGAGCATTCACCTACCAGCAGCCTAGCCCTAGTTCCTCACCCCACTAGGTGCTGAGGATTCTGAGCAGACCTAGCCACCCACAGAAGTAAGTTATTACCTCCCACACCTAGTCTCTATCCTGGGATCCCCGGGGATACAACAACCCTGCACACAGACCCAGCCAAACAGGCTTACGTGCCTACGCTCTTCCACCCAGCTGTAGCTGGTTCCTCCACTCCTCCATTCCCCACTTTTCCCTCATCCTCCCCTCCCGATCCATTCCCCCTATCGCCACTGCCTCTACCCCTCCTGCAGAGGTGGCCACCCACTCCCCCTGCAGTCATAGCGCACCCAGCTGGTGTGGGGCTGGTGGCCCAAGTCCTCCCCCGAGCAACTGCAGCCTCCCTCGGTCTGTGTGTTTCCCTCCCCTAAGGCTTATCTGCAGCCCAGCCCAGGCACACCCTCCTGGCCCTGGGCCTTGCTAAACGTGCAGGGCTGAGTCACTGGTTCACGTGTCTCTCCTACTGCCTGGAACCGGTGAATCCCCAGCCAGCTGCAGGGTAAGAAACAGCAGCAGTGAATTTGTCCCAGTCTGAGGGAAGGGGAGGGGGTCGGGGGACACTCATTGGCTCCAAGAAATGGGGCTAAGGGGAGGACCCTGCGCCATGTGCTGGGGTCCGAGCAGGAGCCTGCAATCTGCCCCCCTCCAGCATATTAGAAATGTGCAGCTTGGGCTGGTCCCGAGTACCTGGGCCTGTTCTTCCTTCCCACTCACTGCATGCCCAGAGGGGACACGGAGGCAGCCGTGCAGGAGAGAAGAACCCACAGTACCGGCAGAGCCTCTCCCACCCGCCCCCAGGGAGATGAAGTTGCTTCGCAATAGCCTGCCCATGGCAAGTTCTCCGGTTCCACAGCCTTCCAGGGAAAGCCCTGGATGCAGTTTCTCCTCTTCCTCCTCCTCCCTTTCTTATGATTTGCCTCTCGACTTTCACTCCCAGGCAGAAGCAAAACAGGTGCACATCAGGTTTAAATGAAGTAAGTGTCCACACCCAAAGTGGCACCTGTTAAACATCACAACTTCTGTGTATGGACAAGCTGCCGGAGACTAGAGGGGCAAAGGGCCTGTCTGTGCTGTAGCAAATACCTAACAGTGGGGCAGTGGCATGATACATGAACATTTACTCCTGGGGGAATTGTGCATCAAAAAATTAAAACTACTGTGCAAAATATTTTTAATTTCTACAAAATTCACCATATTTTATTTGTGAAAATAACAAAATAATCATGCCAGTTTCAATTATTTTAGGGCTGGTGGTTAATCACAATTAACTGATGTGATTAACTCAAAATATTAATCACAATTAAAATATTAATTGTGATTTGTCACAGTTTTAATCATACTGTTAAACAATTGAATCACAATTGAAATTTATTAAATATTTTTGGATGTTTCTCTCCATTTTCAAATATATTGATTTCTGTTACAAACAGAATACAGAGTGCACACTACTCATTTTATAATATTTGCACTGTAAAAATGATAAAAGAAATAGTATTTTGCAGTTCACCTCATACATGTACTGTAGTGCAATCTCTTTATCGTGAAAGTGCAACTTACAAATGTAGATTTTTTTTGTTACATAACTGCACTCAAAACAAAACAATGTAAAACTTTAGAGCTTACAAGTCCACTCAGTCCTAATTCTTCTTCAGCCAATCACTAAGACAAACAAGTTTGTTTACATTTAATAATAATAATAATAATGCTGCCTACTTCTTATTTACAATGTCACCAGAAAGTGAGAATAGGTGTTCGCATGGGACTTTTGTAGCCGGCATTGCAAGGTATTTATGTGCCAGATATGCTAAACATGCCCCTTCATGCTTCGGCCATTCCAGAGGACATGCTCCCATGCTGATGACTTGCATTAAAAAAATAATGCATTAATTAAATTTGTGATTGGACTCCTTAGGGGAGAATTGTACGTCTCCGGCTCTGTTTTACCCACATTCTGCCATATATTTCATGTTATAGTAGTCTTGGATGATGCCCCAGCATATGTTGTTTGTTTTAAGAACACGTTCGCTGCAGATTTGACAAAACACAAAGAAGGTACCAATGTGAAATTTCTAAAGATAGCTACAGCACTCGACCCAAGGTTTAAGAATCTGAAGTGCCTTCCAAAATTTGAGAGGACAAGCTGTGGAGCATGCTTTCAGAAGTCTTAAAAGAGCAACGCTCCAATGCAGAAACTACAGAACCCGTACCACCAAAAAAGAAAATCAACCTTCTGCTGGTGGCATCTTATTCAGATGATGAAAGTGAACATGGGTCGGCCCGTACTGCTTTGGATCATTATCGAGCAAACCTGTCATCAGCATGGACACTTGTCTTCTGGATTGGTGGTTGAAGCATGAAGGGACATGAATCTTTAGCGCATCTGGCAGGTAAATACCTTGTGACGCCGTGCCATGCGAATGCCTGGTTTTACTTTCAGGTGACATTGTAAACAAGAAGCGGGCAGCCTTATCTTCTGAAAATATAAATAAACTTGTTTGTCTGTGTGATTGGCTGAACAAGAAGTAAGACTGAGTGGACTTGTAGGCTCTGAAGTTTTACATTGTTTTATTTTGGAATGCAGTTACAAATGTAGAATTATATACAAAAATGTAAGTTCAACTTTCATGATAAAGAGATTGCACTACAGTACTTGTACTAGTTATTATTTTTCAGTTTATTTTGTTTTTTTACAGTGCAAATATTTGTAATCAGAAAAATATAAAGTGAGCACTGTACACTTTGTATTCTGCATTGTAATTGAAATCAATATATTTGAAAATGTAGAAAACACCCAAAAATATTTAAATAAATGGCACCCTTTTATTAATAGTGCAATTAATTACACAATCAATCAAGATTTTTTTAATTGCTTGACCGTCCTAATTATTTTGGTAATTTATTTCAAAATACCTGTCAACAAGTATGTCTGTAACAATACAGGCAACAAAAAAGATTCAGGAAATGTTTTTTGACAAGTAGATTCCTTACTAGGCACAGTAATACAGAACTTTGAGTAATAATTCATTTAAACTACCATATAGAAGTACACCTTTACTCACAGAGTTGTGTTTACTTCATAAGGAATCCCACTGAAGTGAGTAGGACCACTGTGAAGGAAGACACTACTCAATATGATGTGGAGCACAGGGAGATGGGAGAGTTGGAAAACAGAGTCTGACCCGTTTGTATCTGAACCTAAAGTTAACACCGTACACTGATACAAATGCCTACAGACCGCGTGGGAGTTAAAGAAGTATTAGCAGGAATGTTGTAAGCAAGACAAGAAATATTTTTTCCTCTCTACTCAGACCTGATAAGGTCAGTGACAAGCACCCTCCCATGCATTTTTCATACATTCTGAAGGAGTAAGAAGGGCACAAGGCCTTTATCCATCTCCCTTCCTTGCAGGTCATTAATTGATGACCTCATGGGCTAAAGCGATCAGATATTGCATTATTTGGAAATCAACAAATTTCAAAGCAAAAGTTGTTTCAAGGGGTATTCCACCCTTCACTCTCTCTTGGGCTTCTTAAAAGAGCCTTTGGGGGTGGGAGGGGAATGCAGATGAATGTGAATGTCAGCTGACTGAAAGATGAGAAGGGGAAGGAGCGAGCATCACCATCATAGCTGCCACCCCTCTATCTCCTGGGACCCCAGGATCTAGCGTGACATCATTGTGCCTTTTTCTTCCTAATCCTGAGAAATGTCCTGACCAGACTGCACCAAGAAAGAGGGATCCAGTTGACCTCACCACCTCCATCGGCTCCAGCTGAATCCCAAACACCACATAAGATGTAAGACTGTTTCTCTCTTTCACACCACACATCACATCCCCCACACACTCTTTTTGTGTCTGTTTCCTTCCCCATCTTATTTCTTCCCTGGCCAGCCAGGACTGTATGTTTTGCAACACTGCTGTAAGCCTGAGAGCAGAAAGGCAGCTAAAAGTAAAGCCCTAAACAGCCTGATACTAAGAACATAAGAACAGCCATACTGGGTCAGACCAAAGGTCCATCTAGCCCAGTATCCTGTCTTCCGACAGTGGCCAATGCCAGGTGCCCCATAGGGAATGAACAGAACAGGTAATCATCAAGTAAGCCATCCCCTACCGCCCATTTCCAGCTTTCTAGCAAACAGAGGCTAGGGACACCATCCCTGCCCATCCTGGCTAATAGCCATTGATGGAACTATCCTCCATGAATTTAATATTGTTCTTTTTTGAACCCTGTTATAGTCTTGGCCTTCACAACATCCTCTGGCAAAGAGTTCCACAGGTTGACTGTGCGCTGTGTGAAGTAATACTTCCTTTTGTTTGTTTTAAACCTGCTGCCTATTAATTTCATTTGGTGACCCCTAGTTCTTGTGTTCTGAGAAGGAGCAAATAACACTTTATTTACTTTCTCTACACCAGTCATGATTTTATAGACTTCTATCATATCCCCCCTGCTAAGCTGTTTCATCACTTTAGAAGTCCATGCTACTTTAACAATAAGATAACCCTTTCTGGCCATGCATCACACCCCCAATGCCAGACTGGCGTGGAAGAGAGAAATTAAAGCTCCTGGATACACCTTAAAGATCTTCCAACATTGATATGAGCTGTTTACATTGAATTCTTTGTAAGGAAACATTATTGATGCGTGCTTTGGCCCAAGTTAGAAACTTAGTCCATACTTTTTGGAAATACTTCAGTAACTCCAGGGTTTGGCCTATGTGTTGACTTGACATAGCCATTAATGTTCTTTAGAGAGCACTTACTTTGGCATTCAGCCAGGAAGGCTGTGAGGTGTTGTACCTCAGTTTCCCTTTGTGCACAGCAGTTCAAGCTTGTAATGGTTTTTCTGCTGTGGAACATTTTAGAATTGTGTATAGGCATTAGCTGTGAAACCTTAACATTATTAGGCTTTTTAACAAAAAGTGTGTGCTTATTGAACCAAACAATATAATCATAAGGGTTTCTATTATGTGCCACTCTTAACATGTTCAAGGGTTTTTCCAAAAGACCATGCACATTGTACATTTTTTTACAGTTTTTGGTATCAGCAACAAGTTAGTTTCAATTATTAGCAACATCAATTTTATCACATGTATACCTTTAGTCATTTTTGTCATACCAAGCCTCTTGTTTAGACAAATCATTCTTTAAGTTAGCTTGTTCAATATCTCTTTTTACCTTTGCAGCTTTTTCTTGCTCTCAGGGTCTTCCTCAACATACGCTTCTAGATTAACTACTTTCTTGGGGTTTTGGTATTTTAGAGATGAGGGGGGCAAGTTTGTAAGGGCATTTTGCTTTAAGAGTTAGCCTGCCTTTCTTTTTTTCCCTTGTCAGCTAGGCAGTTTGCATGGACATCATGTCTTAAGAGACAGCCATTTTCTATTGTTTGAACTACCAATTTCTGCATCTACAAGGCATTAGATGCATTATAGCTTACTAAGAAAAATCACATGACAAATCCAAAGTTGTCTGTGGGTCTATTCATAAGGCTGCTTTGCTGTGTAAACCCAGGAATCCAGCCTTTTTCTTGAAACTGAGACACAGACTGTTTACTTCCAATATTAACTAACAAAGGCTTCTTTAAGTTATTCACACTAGATTTTTCCAAAGCAAATTTACTGGATTCATTTTTATTTGAAAGACTTTGGCCATTAGGCACCAACACACTTCCCTCAGAAGAGAGACTGTTTACTATTAACAATGCTCCATTAAGAGTCAATTAAGAAGCAATTCCTTTTCATAGACTTTAAAGACTTCACCAAGAAATTCCTTTCCTTCTGCAATATGCACTGCAACAGATTCTCTCAGCTTTATTTATGTCCAGAACCGACTTTGGCACAACAGACAAATCACCAAACTCCTTCTGAATTCACTTACATTCAGAATCACCTCTGGCCCACCAGGAGGATTTTTTACACATCCCACTTTCAGGCAAGCTGCTGGATTTCATAGTCAAAAGATTAGAAGCATTCTTTTCCTTGTTACAAGTTTCCACACTGTCAGTGGGTAACAGAGGCAAACCACCTTCATGCTTTCCTTGTGCCCCGACTATGATATCAACCTGATCAGACAAGGTTGTCATATCTTTACCCAGCAACACACTAGCAACAGGCAAAATAGAAGCATCAGAATTGCTTAGTTTATGACATCAACTGGATGCAACCTGGTTACAATGTCATTACCCCTAGTAGATACAAACTTAGGAACATTTACATCCTGGGCTTCAGTTAAATCTAGATTTAGCTCTGAGGCAACTGATAAATTTTTAACCAGCATAGGCTGACAGGCTTCTTCTGTCTGCCTTACAGACAAAGAGCTGGAGAAACATTCCCCTTAACAGACAAACAGCTTGGGATATCATTTCCCTTGTCCCAGCACTTATGGCTGTTCACAGACAAATGCTTTGAGAGTGGGACAGCTTCCTTAACAGGCAAGTTGCCAATCCCAACAGACAAATTTCTGCTTTCCACAGACAGTGGCTTTCCACAGACCGAGCTCCTTTAAGCATATCACTTTTACAAACTTTATTCACCAAGAATGTACTCCTTTCATCCTCAGTTAGGGTTTTAACCTGATCATCAACTTTAATCTGCTCTAGAGAAACATTTTCCTGAGCCTTATCTAATGCCAGATTCACTTCTGAGATATTAGACAGACACTCAGAAATTTCTTCCACATATGCACTGCTTTTTTGCACAAGAACAGCCATCTTCCCCAGACAAACATTTGGAAAAACCTTCCATAGGCAAATCATTGCCCCTAATAGACACAGATTCAGGATTGCTTCCTTCCTGTGACTGGTTAACTTGACTGAACAAAGCTTTAGTATTATCCCCAATCAAAAGATCCTTAGGCAATAACTTTCTTACACCAGCTATAACTTCATATTTAGTACCATTCCATTCAAGGTGGATTATGGCCAAAGGCACACTTACAGGAAACAGAGGATTACAATATTCAGACTCTTATCTGGTAAATAATCATCCTCTTTGACAAGATCTGCTTTAACAAGGGTGATGTTAGAAGCTGTAATTTGCCCTAACCAGCTTTTACCATTGATTCTTACATTCTCTGCACAAGTTATAGGGTTATCTTTACCTGATCTCACAGTAAAAGTATTTACATAAAAGGTGACAGTGTTGGGTCTATTTGGTTACCCTTTTACTGATCATAGCAAAATTGGTTAGACAGATAATTGCTTATAGTCATTCAACTTACCAACATTGTTATAAACTGGATAGATTCTATCTCCATCTTTGCTGTTGGGAGGAGCTGGCTTTCCAGTATGATACAGTTCCTGTTCCTTTAGTCTCTCGAGTTGGAGCTTAAGTCTGTCCACTTTTGCCTTAGCTTCCAGTTCCTGCAATCGAAGATATGCCATTCTTTGTTCATGTTCAAACTGCTGTTGCTTTCTTACTGCAAGAGTTTTCACTGGGTCTGCTTCCTGATTACTGGCCATTAATATATTTCAGTTCTTGCTGTGGGGCCTTTTTCTTAAAAGACAACCCCCTCTGTGAACACAATTCTTCCAGGTCTTTTCTGTCAATATCTTCATAGGATCATGGGTCACTCACTGTAACTGATTTTTAACCCCTAAACTCTCCAATATAAAAATTAATTTTTGACAAGCATGCAGTTCTGATCCAAAAACCCATTTAACCTGTGGTAATGTGTATCCAAACCAGACTACGTCACTGTGACTGGGATCCCAGTGGGGGGCCAGCTGAGGTCACTCAATTAGGGTGAATTGCAAAGAATGGGGCAGACAATCCCCATGCTGGTGGATTTTTCAATACTTAGATTTACCAAGCCAGCACAAAACAGCTTCTTATTACTTCACTGATTGCCCAGAAAACAACAACACAGTTCCCTTAAAGTAACCCAGCCTCAGGCCTCCATCCAGGTACCCAAGTCAAATATAAAAGAAAAGGTTCTACCAATCCCAAAGGATCGGACACATTGCCTCCCAGATTAATTAATATCCCAGATCTTAGCCAAATACACGCTACAACCAATTATTATTAACCAAACTAAAGAGAAAGAGTATGGTTAAAAGATCAATATATATACAGACATGAATTCAATTCTTGAGGTTCAGATACTTAGAGATGGTGAGCTTTGTAGTTCCTCTAGAATTTCGTCCATAGGTCAGGGGTTAGCAACCTTCGGCCCGTGGCCCACCAGCAGATTACCCCGATGGGCCACAGGTTGCCATGCTGAAGGTTGCCGATCCCTGCCATAAGTTATAGCCTGATGTCACCTTCAGGGAGTACCAGCATAACTGGGATTTCAATCTTGTAACTCAAACTTCCCCTGATGAATCTTAAGCTGATCTGAGATGAGAAGGATTGGGACCCAAGGATCTTTTAATACAATTTTAGGCCTTCTTTGACAAGTTGGAGTCCCTCTGGGAACAATAGGCCCTCATTTCCTAAGCATCATTGTTAATTATTCACACAGCTTAACATAAGGCAATGGCCTGTTTCTTCACCATCCACAGATGATTTGCTATACATTTCAAGGAGAGATGAATACAGGGACATCCTATGTTTATAGTTCATTTAAATGTTAAGTTCTTTTGATCTCTGAATTAACAGAAAACAGCATACACAGGAACTGTTTACACTGTTAACTACTACTCTATATATGTAGAGACAAACACAAACGTTATCACCCTACATATCTTTAAGGATTGAATTTGAGTCATTTATTTTGCAGGACGCTTAATCCTTGCTGGCCACGCAGCACACCAGTGAAGTATGATTTTTGTGGGGTTTCTTTGCTCAGTCAAAGTCTTCAAAACTGGCAACATTTATATGCAGGGGACTCTTCTGTTCGGTTTTTCTGCTCACTCAAAAGCACAATCTAAATGTACTTATAAACACTTTTTGGGAGGGTGCAATTCATATATAAACTGTTCTACTTTGCTAGCTATACACACCTTTAGATCTTGTATTCACAAAAATGCAGTCCCAGCGATGATGCAGACATCAGCAAGCAGTCTTGAAATTTTCCTGTTGACTTATAAGGTTAAAAGTAGGATGGGGAGCCTGAGTTTCTCTGTAACACAGCATAGTAACACTGAAACACACTGTGGTTAATGATACGTTTACAGGTAATATTTATGAACAGAAACTTCACTGAGGGTGTGACTTTATGCCAGCTGCCTTGCTGCTGAATCAGAAAATTCTCTGCTTCATGTAACATTATTGTAACTGGCTCTAAGAACTTTTTTCTGGACGGAAACATCAGACAGAAACCAGTTATAACAATGTAGCTTGGTATCAATGCACTGATGTGCAAGAAAAGGGCTCTCTGGGGGCTTCTTGTTAAAACATTTATTTTTAATATTTCTGAAAACCAAATGATTTTGCCTTTTTGAATGAACCAAATTGCATCAAACAGCTGGTATTTTCCAAGTTTCAGAGAGAATACCTCCCACCTCTGGCTTCCCTACACTGTCTTTACCCCCCACCCCACTCCTTCAAATTGGGCCCCCTCTTTCACTGTGCTATAGTTTCACTATATCTTTCTAGGACAGAGTGTAAACAATTCCAGCACACATTATTTAATGTGTTCTTACCAAGTGGCCTCCTTCTCTGTTAATGGTTACTAGAAAGCACTGCTGTTTTATATGAGGAGAAATAAATTAACAGCTTAGAGGCTGATATAGCAGCAGAGTACAAGGCAGGTGCAGGCCTTCTTGAGAGGTGGATTCTTGCCCTGTGCCACACTGACAATGTTGTGTTCAGTACAGCTGCTCCAGCGCGGGCTGGGTATTCTTCATGTATAGCCTTCAAATATAGAACTTACTCCCCTTTCTCTCTCCTCTTTCCCTCCACCTCCCTGCATTCTTAGTTAAAAATCACCCACATCTGTTTATACTTCTGTACAGACCCAGGGCCGGTTCCAGGCACCAGCCTACCAAGCATGTGCTTGGGGCGGCACCTGGAGGGGGCGGCACTCAGGCCTGAGAGCGGGGCCACGACTGGGCTCGCTGCCCTCCCCCGGTGCTCCTGCCGGCCGAGGAGAGCTGGGCCGCGGCCAGGCTCGGCGCCCTCCCCTGCTGCGCTCCCTGCCGGGAGACGGCAAAATGCTTTTTTGCCTGGGACGGCAAAAATGCCAGAGCCGACCCTGTACAGACCCATATCTTCATAGAATCATACAATGATGAAACACACTGATTTATTTCCCATTTTCTACATCTGACAAACAGCCAAAGGAGCTTTGTGTCTCTTTGGACTATTTAGGAGGAGCACTATGCATCCGAAGAAGTGAGGTTTTTACTCACGAAAGCTTATGCCCAAATAAATCTGTTAGTCTTTAAGGTGCCACCAGACTCTTTGTTGTTTTTTTAGGAGGAGCACTCTGATTCTGCAGAGTCAGAAAGCTTATCAGTTCTTGTGACATATTAAAATGGCTTCCCTCTTCCTCCCATAGAAATGTGAATGTTCAAGGTACCACACAGCAGGTTCAAGACCATTCTTTGTTAAAAAAGTGTCTTGGTGTTCACTCCATTATCTTTATTTTCCCAGCACCTTGCTGGCCAAGCTATTTTCTCCAACATACCAGGGGTCACTGCCCAGCTCCAAATGTGCTGCCACGCCCACTCCCAGTAAGAGGTTTATTCTTTTATGACAACGGTTAAACCAACATTCTGAACAGTCTTAAGTCAATACCTGGCCCCTGGGCTTCAGGGCCACCCCTCCCAGGGGTCTCTGACACTCCAGCTCCTGGTAGCTTCTTAGCCTCAGCCAGCTCTGTTCCTCTCCCCTAGGAGTAGCAGGATTGCTACCCTGAGTCCCCCTTTGCTTCAGGGACTCAACACAGGGGTTAGCTCCACTCCAGTGTAGTCTTTGTTGTCCAGAGCTCAACTTGTCTCAGTACTTCCCCCTCAACTGTTTACTAGAAGTCCTTTATAGACCAGGTAGCCCAGCCCTCTTTAATTAGCTGGATGGGGCTCACCTGCTCCAGTCAAGGGGCGCTGGGCTCCATCTATTTAGAGACCAGATGCCCTGTGACACTAGGAATCTAGTGATTGGAGCTCTGAGTGGCTCATTTTGTTTTGGTTCAGCACAATGGGCTCTGCAAGCTCTTCCCAATTCAACAACACTTACCTCTGTATGTTAATTATTGTCAGGTTCTATCTCCTATTGTTGAGACCCACACTTATTTTCCCTTTTCTACATCTGCCAATTATTTTAAGGATCTTTACTTCCATTTTGGACTATTTAGGAGGAACGAGTTAGGGTGTCAGAATCTGGCCCGGAGGGCTCAATTTTTCAAACACTTGTACATTTGAGTAATTATATTCATGTGAATAACATTTTTAAGAGCAGGAAAGAACTGGCCCTGAATTTTGAGTTACCCTCGCACAGAAATCTGAAAGTAGAAACCCTCAGATTGAAAACAACCAAAGAGATACTTAATCTTTAGAAAAATGACAATAAAAATCACGTTTTGACAGAGACTAAGCATGGAAAACTTCAGCCCAATATCTGAATGCTTCAGAAAGGTGTTTGTAGGAAAACAGAGGATTAGTGTTAGCTTGTTAGTTTTAATTATGTCAGACTGTGAGGCCACATAAGACCAGTCAGCTTAACTTCAGTAACCAGAAAGAAAATGGAGCAAATAATAAAGCAAGCAATTTGCAAACACCTAGAAGATAATTAACAGTCTGCATGGATATGTCAAGAACAAATCATTTTTAACCAACCCAATAGCTTTCTTTCACAGGGTAACAAGTCTAGTGGATGGGGGTGGGGAAGTGGTAGACGTGGTATATCTTGATTTTATTAAGGCTTTTGATAAAGTCTCACATGATCTTCTCATAAGCAAACTAGGGAAATACAACCTAGATGGAGCTACTATGAGGTGGGTACATAACTACTTTCTGGGAACGGTTTTCCAATCAGTTATCAGTGGTTGGCATGGAATGGCATATCGAGTGGGGTCCCTCAGGGATCAGTTTTCGGTCCAGTTCTGTTCAATATCTTCATCAATGATTTAGATCAGTGGTTTTCAAAGCCGGTCTGCAGCTTGTTCAGGGAAAGCCCCTGGCAGGCCAGGCTGGTTTGTTTACCTGCTGTGTCCGATCACAGCTCCCATTAGCCACAGTTCGCCACTCCAGGCCCATGGGGGTTGCGGAAAGCGGTGTGGGCTGAGGGATGTGCTGGCCTCCACTTCCCGCAGCCCTCATTGGCCTGGAGCGGCAAATCACGGCCAGTGGGAGCTGCGATCGGCCAAACCTGCGGACGCAGCAGGTAAACAAACTGGCACGGCCCGCTAGGGGGCTTACCCTGAACAAGCGGTGGACTGGCTTTGGGAGCCACTGGGCTAGAGAACAGGGATTTAGAAAGGAATAGTTTTGGTTAATTTTTAGCACCTGTTCAGAGACTGACCTCCAGTGTCTGACTTGGTTTATCACATATATGACCTTTCCAGATACTTTTGGCTGAATCGGAGTGCTAAAAGGTTAAGGGAGCTTGCAAATGCACGGGTAACAGCTAGTTAAGAAACCAGAAGCGTTTGCTGTTTATTTGCATTGCAGTAGTGCCCAGACAACACATCCTGACTGGCGCAGGTTCTATCAAACAGTTTTTAATCCCATTAAAAATGTTTATGAGGTTAAGTCAGTACATTTTTTATTTAATCAGCAGAACTAGTTATTCAAAGTATTGCACAAGTCATTTTCTAGAATTCTTATGAGATATCAAATGTCTCAACATTAGTCTCCTTAATTTAGGATGATGAGAGTTTGTTAGACTCTCAACTCCAAAACTGTATATTTTAAAGTTAGAATGGAAAATGTTGAGGTCTAAGTTCTTTTTAGCCTGGCAAAAATGTGGATTCTTGACTTCTTCATTTTTGTTGTTATTGTTGTTTCCCTGGTAGTCCCAGAATTGGGGGAACAAATTCCTTTCAAACACAAACTGTTATTGTATGGGCAGCCTGCTTTTCAGTTTAGATTTCTTTGCCAAAATTTGACGGGGTAAACATCTACCTGACGCTGAGATGGCCCATCAATTATTCCCTTAATAGTAATTCTTGGAAACAGTAATGTGTCTTTCACTCATCCAGACTCAGTTATGTGCCCTTACTCCAAGAGATTTAGACTAAAACATTACTGACACCTCACTGTGACTCAGGGCCACCCAGAGGATTCAGAGGGCCTGGGGCAAAGCAGGGGAGCTGCAGCGCTTGTACTCACCCGGCGGTGGTCCGGATCTTCGGCAGCATTTCGGCGGCAGGGGGCCCTTCAGTCACTCCACGTACTTGGCAGCACTGAAGGACCCGCCACCGAAAAATGCCAAAGACCCGGATTGCCGCCGGGCCAGGGCTCACGGGGACCCTGAGGGGCCCGGGGCAAATTGCCCCACTTGCTCCCCGCCCCTCTGGGCAGCCCTGCTGTGACTGTCAGATATAGAGCTGGAATAACTTGGACTTATTGAGGCAAAGAAATACATGAACAGTACATCCATTCTTCTGGGCTTGCTGCATTGGAATTTTTTTTTAAGATATGGGCTTGAATTGAATCTTATATGCAAATACCCTGGAGATTTGGGCAAGATCTGAGCTAATTCTGCCTGCAAACTCTTTGATTCATCAAATAAAGGAATAAGTCTCTTTTGTTGCTAGATATTCTGCCACTTCTCAGGACTTGTGTCGGTGACATAGTGTATTTGATCAGGCTTGTTATCTTATACAGTGTGTGATGTTTGATTTGTCAGCTCGTGTGTGTCTGTTGGTTGCATGGTAGAGAGGGGGAGAGAGACAGTGAGAACCCTAGAAAGATGAATGAATGAATTTAATTCATTCAGGAAATACACCACTTTCTCAGTGGGTTTACTTTTCCCCTTAGAGTGTAGAATGACTGACAGTCATGTACAGCACTCACCTATTTAGTGTTAAAGACTCTTCTATGAGCTCTTTCATAAGAGAGGCTGCATGGAACAGTGGATTAAGATGGATTGAGAGTTCCTCCCACTTCTTCGCTGGGTGACCTAAAACAAATCTCAGGTAACCTCTCTCCTCATCTGCTAATCTACTTCACAGGCTCGCTGTGAGAATTAGTAACCCCTGTACAGTGTGCAGCCCTATAGGAGTGCTAATCGTTCACTGTGGTTGTTGTTGTGGCAGGATACAATGAAAATGTGTTGGTTCAAAAAGTGTCACTTTGTATAGTATTCCCCGGCTGAATGCTTAACTCCTCCCAGCAGAACAGAGCATCACTGCAATGCGGGACTCTTTAAAATGATCATCATTTAAGGTAGTCTGCATTTGCTTCCTAAAACGAGCACCAAAAGATTCCCAAACTTGGAACAGACGTGTCTAGAGTACAAGTGGAGATGCTGTCTGTTAGTCTGCTCCCTGTGTCAAGAAAAGCAGCTTTCTGTTTAATAAATTGCTAAGAGAGTCCAACAACCTCAGTTGAAATAGACACAGCCACTAGCAGTGCAAAGTGTTCCCCTTCAAACCTCTTTAAACAGTGTATGCCAGAACTTTTACTGTTGTGCTAACACCCTGAGGCCCTGGTCAAGATTAGGGCAAAACATTTCATTCATACATCTAGGAACAGACAGCCTCAGGCAAAAAGAGCTTACATCTTGTAATCATGACTGCAGCACAAATACCATAAGTAATACCAAGGTTTCTTTGTTTTACAGATTTTGTAGTTCAACTAATGATGGGTGGAGAGCAGATGTAAAATAGACAGACCAGAAAGTTTCCAAAGAAAATCAAGATAGCTGCTTTTATTTGTAGATGAGATCAGAACTGCTGTATATCCAGATCTGGTGCAGTCAGTTCCTGTCGTTGTTCCTAGTTACTGACAAAATACAATTAATGTGCTAAGAAAAGAAACAAAGAAAATACTGTGCTATATATCCAGTTGCTGTTCATAATGAAACTACCAATTCGTTGATGCCCTCAGTGTTAATTAATTGTTGCTTTATTAAGGGAAGGAGAGTCTTCCAAAGAAAAGAATCATGTTGGGTTTTTTGTGGTGGATAAAGAAGAAAGGATGATCAGCCTGAAGCACTACAGGAGGTATGTAAGAAGTTGTTACAATAACCACTCCACTGGCACCTGCTGCCTCTGTGCCCTCTTCATTAACATCCATGTAGGACTTATGAGTGACCTTTGACACTGTCAGGCCCCCTTCTGTAGATATTGTGATGGGTTGGATCACAGAAACCCCCTTGAGAGCTGCCACCAGATGTGCCAAGACTACCCCTGCTTCTGTTTTCCCTGCCAGCTCAGGACTCCAGCACCCTGTCTTGCTGAGCCAGACACTCCCGTCTGCCTCAACACAGACCCAGGGTCTGAATCACTTGTCCCAAAGCTGCAGGTTTACCTGAAAACAGCTCACAGTAGCGTGCTTGTCTTTAGCACTCAGATGCCCAACTCCCAATGGGGTCTAAACCCAGATAAATCCGTTTTACCCTGTATAAAGCTTATGTAGGGCAAACTCAAATTGTTCGCCCTCTATAACACCGATAGAGAGTTATGCACAGTTGTTTGCTTCTTCAGGTATTAATACATACTCTGAGTAAATTACTAAATAAAAAGTGATTTTATTAATTACAGACAGTAGGATTTAAGTGGTTCAAAGTAGTAACAGACAGAACAAAGTAAGTCACCAAGCAAAATAAAATGCGCAAATCTATGTCTAATCAAACTAAATACAGATAATTTCCTCACCAGTTCCAGAGCACTCCCTTTTACAGGCTAATCTCCTTTTAGCCTGGGTCCAGCAATCACTCACACCCCCTGTAGTTACTGTCCTTTGTTTCAGTCTCCTTCAAGTATCCGGGGGGGGGGGGAAGGTGGAGAGGCTCCTTCTTTAGCCAGCTGAAGACAACATGGAGGGGTCTCCCACAGGTTTAAGTAGACTCTCTTGTGGGTGGAGACCCCCCTCCTCCCTCCTATGCGAAGTCCAGCTCCAAGATGGAGTTCTGGAGTCACCTGGGCAAGTCACATGCCCCTGCGTGACTCAGTCTTTACAGGCCAACATCATTGTCCACATGGTATCTTGCATGTCTCCAGGAAGACTTCTCATGTGGATTGGAGCATTCCAAGATGCATTGTTCCCTAAGTGTCTCCTGATCAGGTACTTAACCTGGCAAATTCCTTCCTAAAGAAGCTGACCAAATGCCTCACAAAGCTTACTTAGAAACCAAGCAAGCATACAGCCCATATTCTTAACCTCAAGTAGAAAATGATATACATGTACAAATAGGATGAATAGATATAGTAGACCATAACCTTTACAGAGATATGTTACCTGGCACAGGCAGCACAAAACATATTCCAGTTATGTCATACATACATTTATAAGCACCCCCCCCCATAAAGCCTTATGGGGTACACTACACTGTCACAGATATACCAGAGTGATCAGCTGCATGTGTAAAGAGATCAGTCATAGCCAAAGCTGTTAAATTGATTTGAAACTACAGTAACTCCTTGCTTAACATTGTAGTTATGTTACTGAAAAATGCAACTTTAAGCAAAACCATGTTAAGCAAATCCAATGTCCCAATAAGGTTTAATGTAACTAGAGAGGGGTTAGGTTCCAGGGAAAAAATTTTCAGCAGACAAAAGACATTATATATATATATATATATAGTGACAAGATGGCTGATGTTAGTATGGTGGGTCCTGTGCTTTTCTTGGCAGGGGGCTAAGATGCCACCCCTTGCCCCTACTCTTGGGGCACCAAGGGCCCCTGCTAGTGGCCCAGAAAGGTGGTAAAGGAGAGAAGCAGGGAGGGGTCTGGGTTTGCTCCTTACTCAGAGCCCCAGCTCCTCTCAACCCCTGCAGGTTCTTACCCTCTTCCCTCTTGGGTGGGGTACCTTTGGTCCTTAGACACTGGGGGAGGGAGTCTCCCTTACTCCAGTTCTTTGATCTTTCAAGTCTCACAGCACACCTCCAAACACCAATCCTCTCTTCTTCCCCTCAACTGCCTGAGGCAGGGGGGTTTTATTAGGTTCCTGACAGGGCCTTAATTGACTGCAGGTGCTCCAATTAACCTATAGCCACCCTCCCTAGTCTACAGGGAACCACGCCTTAATTAGCCTTGGACTTATATATTTCCCCTCTAACACTGCTCCCTGGTGTTCTCTCTCTCTCTCTCTCTCTCTCTCTCTCTCTCTCTCTCTCTCTCTCTCTCTCTCTCTCTCTCACACACACACACACACACACACACACACACACACACACACACACGTTTTTAAAAACAGTTTAATACTGTACACAGCAGTGATGATTGTGAAGCTTGGTTGAGGTGGTGAAGTCAAAGGGTGGGATATTTCCCAGGGAATGCCTTAGTGCTGAATGATGAAGTAGCACTCGTCTGAGCCCTCAAGGGTTAACACATTGTTGTTAATGTAGCCTCACACTCTACAAGGCAGCACAAATGGAGGGAGGGGAGACAGCATAGCAGACAGAAACAGACACACACACCCTGTGTGTGAGAGAGAGATGTGCATTGCCCCTTTAAGTATGCTGACCCCACTCTAGGTACATTGCCTTTTAAGTAGATCAGCAAGTTGAGACAGCAGCTAGCAAGCTCCTTCCATCTATGGAGATGGGGTAAGCGGAGGGCAGGAGCAGGGGGGGGAGGGGGACACCCTGACATTAGCCCCGCTTCTCCCCGTCCCTTGCACAGCTAGCAGAAGGCTCCTGAGAGCAGCTCCAAGGCAGAGGGCAGGAGCAGCACATGGCAGTGGGGGGAGGGACAGTTGAACTGCCCGGCAATTGATAGTCTGCTGGGCGGCTGCTGCACAGGGAACTTAGGGGAGCTGATGGGGGGCTGCCGGCCCACCCTGGTTCCAAGCCCCCACCAGCTAGCTGCAACGGGCTGCTCTTCCTGCAAGCAGTGGACAAAGCAGGCGGCTGCTAAACAACTTTATAATGGAGCATTGCGCAACTTTAAACGAGAATATTCTCTAATTGATCAGCAACCTAACAACGAAACAACATTAACCGGGATGACTTTAAGTGAGGAGTTACTGTATATTGCTCCTCCAACTTTATCTGGGGGAGGTCTACTTTCACTTTTCTATTTTTCATGTTAGCAGAGCTGGTCCAGGCAGTTAGTTCTCAAAGGTGATTCTACTTTCAAGCTATCAAGACAAAAACAGGGAAATCAGAATTATGCAAATATGGATCAAAAGCTGCAAAATACTGAACCAACTGAGGAAACACAGCTAAAGAAGCATCTTGTTGAAAGCTGTCTTTCATTAGTCTGGACATAAATTACTAAACTTAGTAATCGTGATCTGCCATGTGTCCAAATCTGCTCCTTAGTAACCACACACAAGTATTTCTGACTCATGCATGTCAAAATATTTTTATTGGATGCTTTTTTGGCCTCTATGTAAGAGATGCAATGGGATCTAAAGAACTAAACTTTGCCCTCAGTTACATCATTTTTATCTCTATTACCCTAATAGATTTGGTCCTTTGAGTTCCATTATCTGTTGGTACTAGAACTCAACTCTCTACATGGCAGTGCAAAATCAATAAGTTGATCTATCTTCTCTTTTTTTAACTAAAAGCCCTGAGCATGTGTGACAAAATATATCCCTATGTTCACACCCTACAGACTATTGTAATAATCTTTGTACAAGGCAGGTCCGGCTTTAGGCCGATTCCACCGATTCCCGTGAATTGGGCCCCGCCCCTAAGAGGGCCCCTTGCAGATCGGGCAGTGTCCCTGCCTGAAGCAAAGCTCTGTGGCTTTCCCGGCAGCAGCAGCTGTTGCTGCTAGGCAGCGAGAGACGCTGGCCGGCAGGGGCCTGAGGCAGAGGCAGCAGCGGCTGTTGCAGGTCAGGAGGGGGGAGGGGGGAAGAAGGCACATGTGCTTTGCAGCCTTCCCCTCCCCTCCCCCCAGCACTCACCTGGAGGAGACACCGAGGGGGCTTCCGGTCTGGTGGGAGACAGGAATCTCTGCAGTGGACCTCACTCACCTTAGCAGCTGCTGGGGCTTCGGTCGGTGAGAGTTTGACCCCGTGATTCCCCCTAGGTGTGTAATATTGGGTTGGTTTTGTGGTTTTCGGTGGTGTTGCTGTTTGAGGGTGAGTTGTGCCTGTTTCAGAACTAAACTCGGGATCATGTAACCCAGGAAGAAAGCCCCGAGCCAGTACTTAGTGCTGTGAATTCCAGGTGAGAGAGAGAGAGACAGGGAGGTTTGGAGGAGGAAATCAAATACATCAGGAGGGGAGAATGCGAAAGGTCTGCAACACGGCAGGCTGAGACTTTTATCTCTCCCTTCTCCCCCGAGAGAGGGGAAACTGAGGCACGGAGTGATCTGATTCCCCTCCCCAAATTATTTTGCAAAGAAGGGGGACGGGGGGCTCCAATCCAAACCAGTTCCCTTCCCATCAACTCTGCTTCCCCTGCTGCAAGACTGCTGTAGGGGCTGAATATTTCCATTAAACTCTGGCTCCTTCATTTGCCCTACAACAATAAAATAGACTGGCTTGGGGGGGAGGAATATCCCCCCCCCAAGCTGTGTGGACATTAAGGTTTTTTGGGGGAGGGGGGGCACGATAACATTCCAGATCGATCAAACGCCCAGCTCAGCTTTCTAGCCATCCAGCAGCTCTAGGGTAGGGAAGGAAGGGGCTCTTGGTGCAGAGTGGTCACAAAACAGGGGTGAATTTAGCAGGGGGGGGTCCGGTTGAAATCCCACCTGATGCAGCCACACAGAATCTCTGGCAGCACTAGGAGAGGCCAGGAGTGGAAGCACATGGCCCGGGGTTGGGGGGACATTTGCCCTCAGTCCTGGGCTCTGGGGTGGACTAGACTGGGTGGGTGGTGGGTTCAGTCTAGTCTTCTAGCCTGTTGCTCTCGCTGGGGTTTGTGGTTTTCATCTGGCTCCACCGAAAAGATCAAACAAGCCCAGTAGAAAAGGGGGGTGAGAGAGGTGGGAAGGGGTTTGTAAGGGGTTAAAGTGACCCATCAACGAAAGAGTAAAACCAGAGTTTGACTGGGTTTCCCCCCAGCCACCACTCCTGCAAACACTGGGCAAGGGGCAGCCCCATCCCCCACTGAGGCTATGGTGAGGGGCAGCAGGGGAGGAAGGAAGCCACATGTGATGGCAGTCCCCTCCCCCCCAGCACCCACCACCCCTTCTCCGGCCCCCAAACTCTGTCCCAGAGCCTGCACCCACGGAGAGGCAGCCGCGTGCTCTGCAAATCAGAGACCGTTTCAATGTAGTGCCAGGGGGAAGCAATGCTCAGTCTGTCCTGAAATCCTGTGTGGGATGAGTCACAAAGCTGGGAACCCGCTGCAGGGAGCTTTCCTGAGCCGAGTTACTGAGCTGCTCCTTCTGGCTAGAGGAGATGGGGCTTCGCACAGACAGGGCCCTGGACTCTTCACAAGGCTGGGAGAGCAGCTCTGGGGGGGAAGGTGTCCTGGGGGAAGGCAGCGATTTAATGGTACACCATTAAATTTGAGATGCTCTCTCAAAGGGGGTGGCGTTCCCCAAGCCAGGGGCTTTCTTCCAGAAAGGTCACCGCTCAGGGAAGGAAATGGCAGGAACAAAGGGAACCATTAGTCTCCTCTCCGGCCGCTAATGAGCTGTCGTCCCAGCCCTGATGGAATTAATGGTCTCTGTTATCTCCGCTCTGCAGCCTGGTGCCTGCTTTGTGATGCCAACCTGCCGAGAGAGAGAAAGATCAGAAAGGAAACAATGCCTAAGTCTTGTATAACAGGCTGTCACTGTCTGCAAAGCTTTAGCCGCTGCCCTGGGGAGCTAATCGGGGTGGGCGGGGGAAGAGGAGGTTCACCATTAGGTTTAGAGAGTTTGGCAGCCAGGTGCAATTCTAATCAGTTGAGGATATCATACAGGCCCAGAGGAGGTGTCAGCAGAGTACTTCTGTTCTGCACAGCTGGGGGACAGGACGAGTCTGCTGGGAATGGGCAGTTTTACGCCACCACAACCGTGCCCACATGTCCATGCTGCTTACCAAGCTTTGGGTCCAGAGATCTACTCGCCCAGAACAGGTAGCCCTGCCTGTGACCTTGTCGCAAGGGATGCAGGATTGGGAGTCCAGGAATGGAGGTTGTTCATAACTCTGAAATGTTCATAACTCGGAACAAAACATTATGGCTGTTCTTTCAAAAGTTCACAAAGGAACATGGTTGTCATACAGCTTTGAAATTTTACTATGCAGAAGAAAAATGCCGCTTTCCCTTTATTTATTTATTTATTTGTAGTAGTCTACGTTTAACAC
The DNA here is from genome assembly GCF_013100865.1 of Trachemys scripta elegans. NCBI lineage: Eukaryota > Metazoa > Chordata > Testudines > Emydidae > Trachemys > Trachemys scripta. Next base: position 163,187,846 of record NC_048299.1, read on the forward strand.
AATACTGTACGGTTCTGTAGTTGATTTTGTGCGTGTGTGTGTCTCTGGTGCTGTCCGATTGCTTTCGGTTCCAAATGAGGTGTGCGGTGGACAGG
>NC_048299.1:163188040-163217518 GCF_013100865.1 Trachemys scripta elegans
GAAGGAAAAGGACACACTGCAGTTTAAAACTTTAACTCTTATTGAAGGCCAGCCTTCTGATGCTCGGGCAATCATCTGGGGTGGAGTGACTGGGTGGCCGGAGGCCCCCCCACCGTGTTCTTGGGTGTCTGGGTGAGGAGGCTATGGAACTTGGGGAGGAGGGCTGTTGGTTACACAGGGGCTGTAGCGGCGGTCTCTGCTCCTGCTGCCTTTCCTGCAGCTCAACCATACGCTGGAGCATATCAGTTTGATGCTCCAGCAGCCGGAGCATCGACTCTTGCCTTCTGTCTGCAAGCTGACGCCACCTATCATCTTCAGCCCGCCACTTGCTCTGTTCATCCTGCGATTCAGCCCGCCACCTCTCCTCTCGTTCATACTGTGCTTTTCTGTAGTCTGACATTGACTTCCTCCACGCATTCTGCTGTGCTCTTTCAGCGTGGGAGGACATCTGGAGCTCCGTGAACATGTCATCCCGAGTCCGCCGTTTTCTTCTTCTAATCTTCACTAGCCTCTGTGAAGGAGAAACATTTGCAGCTGGTGGAGGAGAAGGGAGAGGTGGTTAAAAAAGACACATTTTAGAGAACAATGGGTACACTCTTTCACGTTAAATTTTGCTGTTCACATTACACAGCACATGTGCTTTCGTTACAAGGTCGCATTTTTCCTCTTATATTGAGGGCCTTCTGGTTTGGTGTGACAAAGGTGTGGATGTCTCCTCCACAAATGGAACATCAAATTGTGTTTGACTGTAACTCTGGTGTGGTACAAACCATGTGACACATCACAGACAACTGCCATGTGACACATCACAGACATTCATGCTTACTGTGGTGGCACAAGAGGGATCCACCTAACTGCCCCATCAGCATTAGAATGCCTTTTGAATGTCAAGATTCAATTATAATCCCAGCCCATCCGTATGAAAGGAGAATGGGCAGGAGGAGACACGGCAGGATTGTTCATCGGGTAAGTTAGGAGGCTGAGGAAACAGCGCAGGCCATGAGGAGCAGCGGAGCTCTAGCTACATAACTAGATAACAAAATATTTGCTATTAACAACAGCATCAGGACAATAATTCTCTCTTCCCGCTCAGGGCCAAGCGTTGCCAGTTGCACCAGCTCCCAGTGAGACATCCACCTTCCTTGACAGCATCCGTTTGTCTGCAGCCTGGGAAGGAGCTGGGCAGCCCCAGGCTCGCTCTGTCAGGCTGGGTTCAGGGTAGGAGAGCGTAGGAGGCAGTAAGAATAGAAAGACTAACTGCATGGCCGGCTCTTGCCACAGGAGGGGACGGGCCTGAATGGGGCAGGTCGCGCTTCCTTTCATTCCTCACCTTGCAGGCACAGCTGGACAAGCTCTGGTAAACTTGGCTCATGAAACCAGGTGAGAAATTGGCTGCTACTCAGACACCAGGGCAGAGCTCCTGTTCAGAGCCCCAGGGAAAGAACTGCACAGAGTACCCCTGCTGCAGGGCACAGCACGTTTTATTGGTCCTATGACACCCAAGAACTCTGCTCTGTGCTCTTGAGTGCCATCTCCTAGCACTTTATCTGGTAACTGTGTATGGCGATACAGCCATAGCGCACTCCTGTCACGCCCCCACTCATCCTTCATGGGCCTGCCTGAGGCCTGAGTCTCCTCTGCCCAACATCTTGTTCAGCATGGGTGCAGAAAGCTCCCAGCTCAGCATGGCTCTCCAGGGACAGCAGGCTTCAGGTCACTTACGCTGGTGTAAGGCAGGTGTTACACCACTGAAGCCAGTAGACCTCACTGGTATGGAACTGAGAGAAGGAGGAGGAGAATCAGGCCCAGAGAGGGAGTAAATCTTTAACCAGAGGTGACAAAAAAGCCCAGACCTACACAGAGCTACTGTCAGCCACCGCCCTGGAGGAGTTACGCACCTCACTATCTATGGGTGCATCTTCACAAGGAGAAAAGGGGCATCTTAAACCGTGTCAGCTCTTGCAAGGCCACTAACACGCGGTGAAATCCTAGTGAAGATAGGGCTCGGTGCAATTCACATGACTTGGCAGGTTGAGGTAATGGCTGTGGAGGAGCCTGTGGTTTACCTCGACCAGCTAACGTCTGCTAGCACGATGGCTAGGGCTTGTGCAGGCCCCAGCAAGCGACATGGCTCCTGCTCGGCGTGGGCCCTGGTCGACAGAGCCAGCCAGGACAGATGCACAGGGGATCCAGAGGGAGAGACTCACTCAGAGGATGTGCCGCGTTCTTTGGAGGAGTGGGCTGGGGAGAGAGGCTGGGTGCTTGGCGGGCTGGGAGGAGGAGGGAGTTCCAGGCAGATGGAAGGCACGGAAGAAGCACAACGCCAGGTTCCAGGTGGCCCGCCGGGCCCAGCTAGTGTTGGCACATTAGGTGGCTAATGACTAATTTTCCTTTTTCTTTAAAAAATAAAAGTTGATTTAAAGCTGCACCTAGTGGCTCCGCTGTCTGCCTCGTGCTGCTCCCATTTCAGTGCCACAGGTGGGCACGGGCGAGGGATTGACACAGAAGCCATAGGGCCTTGCTTTGTTCTGCACTCCCCCAATGCCACACCACAGTGGCTTCTCAGCATGGCTCATGGACTAGAAGCTGTGCTGCTTGGTACTTGTCCCCTAGTCCTGTGCTCCAGCTCCCTGATCATTCATGGCAGGGCGGGGTTTCCTGTCCTGGATCTCCGCGTATGCCCAGGACCACATCCCCTTTGTTTTTTAATATTTGCACACTGCTGACACTCAGTTCCCTAGCAACTAGCATCTCCCAGCTGACACGGGCGCTACCTGTGCCCTCACCCCCACCATCTGTGCAGGAGATGGCGCATTGCCAGTGCAGCGTCCTGCAGTACCAGGCATCCTATTCATGCTGCATAGGCCAGAGCTGCCCCCTCTCCGCTCAAAATGCTCAACGCCCCCGCCCCATTACAGGGCAGTGAGGGGGAGCTGATGGTGATGGAGTCCAGGGGAAGCCCTCCATTGCAGGCTGGAGCCAGGGACAGCTGTGGGAGTCAGAGAAGGAAGCGAGGGAGTTGAGGAGCCATGGGCGGGAGATGCGGAGGTGCCTGCGTTGTGTGCAGTTTAGGATGAATTCTCAACACTAATTGTCCCGCACATACTCTGGGGACTTCAGGGGGAGCTCAAAATCCAGCTCACAACCCCCCAAAGAACTGCTGCTTTATTTGTTCAGTCTCATGACTTTCTGGGTTCTGCCGCATGATTTTTGGATTTGTGGGGCCCGGCTGGCAATGCTGCATCCATGCACAGACGCATTAGTGCAGGAAGCCCAACGTATCATTTGGCATAAGGAGCCCGCTGCCATGGGAGTGCCTGGGGCACCTTTTAGTTCCTATTTATCAGTTTGCTGCAGAACATCTGGTCCTGTGTTATTTTGCAGGCTAGGCGGTGTGTGCGGGCCAGCTGCCTGGAGTAAAGCAAAAGCTCTTTTCCCTCTGTTTGGCTAGAAAACGCTGGCCTTGGGTGCTCAGCAATCCCATCCCTGGAGGGGTTCCTGTCGGGTCACAGGGTGTTCTGTGCAGTGCTGTGCACGAGGATTTCAAATGCTATTGCAGGGCCGCCCAGAGGGAGGGGGCAAGTGGGGCAATTTGCCCCAGGCCCCGCAGGGGCCCCCACGAGAGTTTTTCGGGGCCCCTGGAGCGGGGTCCTTCACTCGCTCCGAGGGCCCCGGAAAACTCTCGCAGGGCCCGGGCCCCCGGAGCTTCTTCTGCTCCGGATCTTCGGCGGCAGTTTGGCGGCGGGGGGTCCTTCCGCCCCGGGACCTGCCACCGAAGTGCCGGGTCTTTGGCGGCAATTCGGCAGCAGAGGGCACCCCAGGCCCCCTGAATCCTCTGGGCGGCCCTGGGTAATTGCATGGCTGAGCTTCCCAGAAGGCCACTTCCCCTGCCTGAGGTGCATGGGAAGGGTGAGGATATGCTGTGCTTTGGACATGCTCCCATCCTCGTGAGTGACACATGCATTATTTGGAGAAGAGGCAGGATCTCACGGCTCTTAAAATGAACAATGGTGATTGCTCGGTGTACTTTTGGATGACAGACCCAGGGCACTGAGCCAAGTGAGTCAGAAGCAAATGATACTTTTATCTTCAGCCACTGAAAGGCTGTGCCAGCCTCTTTGGGGGTTCAGCACAGGATTCTGCCTCCCCCCCTTTCTCAAGCCCTGGGACGGCGCGGAGAGTATCAGACACTAGGCAGAGATGACTGTCCCAGGAGCCGTACTGCAGGGAGTGGGCTGAATGCTTTTCCTAGGATCATAGAATATCAGGGTTGGACGGGACCTCAGGAGGTCATCTAGTCCAACCCCCTGCTCAAAGCAGGACCAACCCCACTTAAATCAGCCTAGCTGTATTCATGCTCTGGCTTTGCACCCTCACAGTTACACTTTGTTTTCACAAGTGCCTGACTATAGCAGCCTGCTTGCACCCTGCACAACTCACACCCTGCACATGGCCCCTCATGGCTCTCTCGGGTCTTCTGGAATTCTCTTACCTGTTGCCTGGAATCTCTGCCCTTGCAGGCTCCAGGCTAGTGGCAAAACTCTTCAGTGATGAGAGGTCAGGCTTATTTAAGGTACCAAGCCAGGTCAGAAAGTCCAACTCCGCCTGTAATATTAAACTTTATAAAAAGGTCAACAAATGACCACTAGAAGAAAAAGACGGTTACTCGCCTTTGTAACTTGTTCTTCGAGATGTGTTGCTCATATCCATTCCAATAGGTGTGTGCGCGCTGCGTGCACGATTGTCGGAAGATTTTTACCCTAGCAACACTCGATGGGTCAGCTGAGGCACCCCCTGGAGTGGCGCCCTTACGGCGCCAGATATATGCCCCTGCTGACCCGGCTACTCTGACAGAGGGGAAGAAGGGCGGGTTTGGAATGGATATGAGCAACACATCTCGAAGAACAACAGTTACAAAGGTGAGTATCCGTCTTTTCTTCTTCAAGTGCTTGCTCATATCGATTCCAATAGGTGACTCCCAAGCCTTACCTAGGCGGTGGGGTCGGAGTGAGATGTCGCGGAGTGAAGGACCGCTGAACCAAATGCAGCATCACCCCTGGACTGCTGCACTATGGCATAGTGGGAAGCGAAGGTATGTACAGATGACCAAATTGCTGCCCTACAGATCTCCTGTATGGGCACATGAGCCAGGAAAGCGGAGGACGAAGCTTGAGGCCTAGTAGAATGAGCAGTGAGGCGGGTAGTTGGAAGACCAGCCAAGTCATAGCACGCACGGATGCATGATGTAATCCAAGATGAGATTCGCTGTGAGGAGACCGGGAGGCCCTTCATCCAGTCTGCCACCGCTACGCACAGCTGGGATGTCTTTCTAAAAGGTTTTGTTCGTTCGATGTAAAAGGCGAGAGCCCTACGAACATCTAGGAAATGCAGCTGTTGCTCTCATCGCGAAGCGTGCAGCTTCGGAAAGAAGACTGGGAGGAAGATGTCTTGGTTGACATGGAAGGCAGACACCATCTTAGGAAGGAAGGCGGGGTGTGGTCGCAGCTGTACCTTGTCCTTATGGAACACTGTATACGGTGGGTCCGATGTGAGGGCCCGAAGTTCCAACACTCGTCTCGCCGAGGTGATAGCGACGAGGAAAGCTGTTTTCCAGGAAAGGTACAGATATGAGCAGGTGGCCATCGGCTCGAAGGGGGCACCCATGAGTCTAGATAGGACCAGATTGAGGTCCCACGTAGGGGCCGGATGTCGAATTTGCGGGTACAGACGTTCCAAACCCTTGAGGAACCTGCTGACCACGGGATTGAAGAAAACCAAGCGCCCATTTTCGCCAGGGTGGAAGGCTGAAATGGCTGTTAGGTGTACTCTGATGGATGAGACAGCTAGGCCTTGCTGTTTCAGGGACCAGAGATACTCTAGGATGGTAGGTACTGGCACCTCCAGAGGGACAGTATTGCTCAGGGCACACCAGTAGGAGAAGCGCTTCCATTTGGCCAGGTATGTGGACCTAGTAGAGGGCTTTCTGCTACCCAAGAGTACGTGCTGCACTGAGCGGGAACAAGGCAGCTCAGATTGAGTTGGCCATACAGCATTCATGCTGTGAGATGGAGGGACTGCAGGTCTGGATGACATAACCTGCCATACTCCTGAGTGATCAGATTTGGCCACAACGGTAGAGGAATTGGTTTGGTCACCGACAGATCGAGGAGAGTGGTGTACCAATGTTGTCTGGGCCACACCGGAGCAATCAAGATTAAGCGGGTTTTGTCTCTGCGTAACTTGAGAAGGACCTTGTGGACCAACGGGAACGGAGGAAAGGCATAGAACAGGTGGTCTTTCCACAGAATCAGGAAGGCATCTGACAGGGAGCCCGGGGAGCATCCCTGGAGAGAGCAGAACACCTGGCACTTCTGATTCTCGCGAGAGGTGAAAAGGTCTATGTGGGGAAATCCCCACTTCTGGAAAACAGAATGGATAACGTCCGGACGTATCGACCACTCGTGAGCCAGGAAGGACCTGCTGAGGCGATCTGCCAAGGTATTCTGGACTCCTGGGAGAAACGACGCCACCAGGTCGATACAGTGGGCTATGCAGAATTCCCACAGGTGAATGGCTTCCTGACAGAGGAGGGACGACCGCGCTCCACCTTGCTTGTTGATGTAAAACAGAGGTTCCCAAAGTGGGCAATACCGCCCCCTGGGGGGCGCTGGAATGATCCAGGGGGGCAGTAGTAGCCTCGGGTGCAATTGGGGGGCGTTGAATAAAAATAAGGGGGCGGTGGAAGCATAAAGAAAGAATATAAGAAAATTTTGAAAAACCGTTCGTACATGTTTCATCTGTTGTGTAACATAGAGTTAAAGTTGTAGTGATTACTTTATTTTCCAAATAAATTCACAAATTATAACCGATCAGGTGTCAAGTCCGCCAACACCTCTTAACAAGCAAGTGTTGGCAGGCGAGCGTGTCGCGCATTGTCGGGAAGTCCAGCATGCATCGGCAGGAATATGTGCGTGTAATGACTTGTTTACAATACGATACTATAAATAGGCGACATGTATGAAATCTAATTTAGATTGTTTCTTAATTGTGTAAAAAGCAGTTAACAGTAGTGCAAATAAGTATTTAAAATTTTTTATTCATATTCAATACCTTCGATCTTTACGGATTACGGATCACATACAAAGCAAATTGTATTATTGTTGTTTCAATAAAACAGCAATTTACACGTGAGTATTTTTATACATTTTCTTACATATCTACCGTACGTTTCTGTGTCTCTAGTGCTTGCTACTAATAAAATCGTAGCAGGCTTGTGTCGATACAGTACTATTTGAAGTGTACAGTCAATATATTTGTCATATTTTTTATTACAATATTAACGAAAATGGGAATGAAATTGTAAAAAAACTGTTAACTATTAACATTTATTTATATCTATCGAATCATCTGTGTTAATTGGTAAATAAGGCGTGTGTTAATAAGGAACAATTATTTAAATAAGGGCAAACTAAATTAAAACTATTAACTGATTTTTAATTGCATATTGATTATTTTTAATTAATTATTTCTTGATAAATTTAGTTTGATATTTGACAGTTTAATATCAAATACATATATCTAATGCTGAGCAAAGAACAAAACCCAGTTTATTAGTTTCATCAGTATTTTAGTTTGGTTGTCTTTTGCCATCTTACGCAAAAACCACTGTATACCTGATGTCGTGGGCGATATTCTAATAACACATCTTTCTTTACTATATTGTAGGACGTAGGTAGAAATATAGATACATAAAAGAACACAAATTTGTCACTGCATCTTTCTGTTTGTTCGCTTAAAGAAGGTAGATTTCCAGGGGGGCGCTGAGTAATTTTTTTTCTGAAAAGGGGGGCGCTGAGTAATTTTTTTTCTGAAAAGGGGGCGGTAGGCCAAATAAGTTTGGGAACCTCTGATGTAAAACATGGCCGTTGTATTGTCTGTGAAGATTGTGACACAACGGCCCTGAAGGTGTTCGCGGAATACCTGACATGCCAGGCGTACTGCTCTCAGTTCCCGTATGTTGATGTGCAGGGTTATTTCTTGTGCGGACCAAAGACCTCGTGTGCGAAGGTCCGCGAGGTGAGTGCCCCAGCCCAGAGATGATGTGTCCGTGGTCAGGACTAGAGAGGGATGTGGGGCATGGAATGGCATCCCCGAGCAAACAAAGCTGGGGTTTAGCCACCAACCCAGAGAGGATAAGACCTCTGTCGGCATCGTGAGTTCTCTGTCCAACTTGTCTCGGCCTGGACGGTACACTGACGAGAGCCAGGTCTGAAGCGGACGGAAGTGTAGTCTGGCATGTCTGGTCACGAAAGTGCACGAGGCCATGTGGCCCAGAAGACCGAGGCATGTGCATGCTGTCGAAGTCAGGAAGCTTTGGAGGCCATGAATAATGGTCATCATGGACTGGAAGCGGGCCTGCGGTAGGCATGTCCTGGCGAGATTCGAGTCCAGGATTGCCCCAATGAAATCTATTCTTTGGGTTGGCTGTGTGAAAGTAAAATGAATTATATTAAAGAAATAGAATGAATTAAAGAATGCTGCATGCACCTTTAAGAGAAATGCTGCTATCCAGGTGTCAGGAAAGCAGACATTAATTGCTTAATGAATTGCCCCACTTAAGGGCAATTGGTGAAGCATTAGCCTTAGATCGATAAGAGTCAATAAGGAAGCAGGATATGCATATTGTGCACATGCACATTTTACAATTTTGCTCTCTCTGTCCCTTTGTTTAGTTCGCACCCTTTTATCTGTATAAATAAGACTGTCTGAATCTTGCATGAGGGCTCACCTTATCTGAATGTATTAGCAGAGCGCTGTGCTACTAAACCAGAGTGGTCAGACAAACTATGAGTCCTGAGTCTAACTTTGACAGCTGCAAAGTGGACTTTTCGGTGTTGAGCAGCCGGCCCGGCTGTCTGAACAAGCTCATGACGAATGGAACATGAGACTGCACCTGTAGCTCGGAACGACCCCGAATGAGCCAGTCATCGAGGTACGGGAACACTTGGATCCGATGTCGGTGGAGCGTGGCCACTACGATGGCCATACACTTTGTGGTCCACAGCACTACACCTTGGTGCTGTGGACAGGCCGAAGGGAAGGACGGTAAATGGGAAATGCTGTTGGTTGACCTCAAAGCGAAGGAATCGCCTGTGTGGTGGGTAAATTGCTACGTGGAAGTCTGTAGGGATATAAAATAAGGTACTAACAGTGATTCCCCCAAGTGACAGTGACCCCCTCATAATTTGTCCCCCACACTTTAAAATCCAACAGTTTCACCAAGTACAAAAATCTCTTGGGTCTTCTGTTAAAACTTGTAAGCTACTGTCTGTAGAAACCATTGATTATATCTATCTTGTGAAAGATACTTTACTACTATGTAAAACTTACAAACAAGTTTAACTGACTTTATTCTTGAAGTAATTAACACAAGGTAAACAAACACTATAAGCCGTTAAGTGACTTTCACTTCATTCAACGGCTCCTAGGACAGACCCCCACCCTCTGTGATTAAAGGGCCGGGAGTCTCAAATGAATTAGCCCACACCCCGAAAGTGGTGGAGACAGTACATTAAAATATGGTTAAGGTATGGAATGTATGCTGATAAATGCTTGATATACATGGATGGTTAGGGAGGTGCCAGCCTAGAAACGGAGTATCCATCGGCCGAAGAATGTGTCAAGTGGATGACCAGAAAATCCCCGGAGGGTAAACTGGGATCCACCCCATCACCTGGAAGGATGAGAAACACAAACTTTGGACAGTGTGGAGCCACCAGGAATGTGCCACTTTGGACCGAAATGTGCCACCTGCTGATTGAGTCAGCAACAGCAGGATGAAACAGCTCCCATAGACTAACAAAGGAATTAATTCCTATAAGAATGGACTCTAAAGACTGATGACTTTGAGTCTCTGGTTCTGCTGCCAACCTCCAGGAGCATCAGGTGCACCTGACACGGACTCGGCTCCATCCTCATGACCAAGATACCTGGCCAGTAACTTGGCATGAGCAACTTCTAGGCTGGTAACTATAACACCTATACAGAACTTGAGTGAATGATTGTGTGAATAAATATCTCTGTGTGTGTGTATAAGAAATAAGTAGTCAAACAACATTGTTTACTTTTATCTTTTGCTTTATCAGTATATTTACAATAAATGTGGCATCTTTGCCTTATCCCTCTTAATAAGATCCTGCTGGTTTTTATTCTATTGGTATAACAACACTTGGATCCGATGTCGGTGGAACGAGGCCACTACGATGGCCATACACTTTGTGGTCCACAGCACCACACCTTGGTGCTGTGGACAGGCTGAAGGGAAGGACGGTAAATGGGAAATGCTGTTGGTTGACCACAAAGTGAAGGAATCACCTGTGTGGTGGGTAAATTGCTACGTGGAAGTACGCGTCCTTCATGTCGGGGGCAGCGTACCAGGATCCAGGGAAGGGATAATGGTCCCCAGGGAAACCATGCGGAACTTCAACTTTACCATGAATTTGTTGAGTCCGTGCAGGTCCAGGATGGGCCGTAGTCCCCGCTTTGCCTTAGGGATTAGGAAGTAATGGGAGTAAAAACCCCTGCCCCTCAAATCCTTTGGGACCTCTTCCACTGCTCCAATAGACAGGAGCACCTGTACCTCCTGTAAGAGGAGTTGCTCGTCAGAGGGGTCCCTGAAGAGGGACGGGGAGGGAGGGTGGGAAGGATGGGGGGCGAAACAAACTGAAGATGGTATCCAGTTTCCACCATGTGTAGGACCCAGCAGTCTGACGTTATGTGGGACCACGCAGGAAGGAAATAGGAGGGGCAGTTGAAGAAAGGCGGGAAAGGATCCTGCAAGGAGACTCGTGCTCCGTCCTCGGGCGCACCTTCAAAAGTTTTGCTTGGGGCCCGCCGATGGTTTTGGGGGGCCCTGATTCTGGCCTGATTGAGGACCAGATTGCCTCCTACTACTACTGCGGCCACGTCTTCTAGCAAAGTCCTGCCTCAGTCGAGGGTTAGGGTAGGTGCGCTGCGGTTGGGGCTGGAAGGGCCTACGTTGCGTCACCGGGGTATGCATGCCCAATGAGCACATGATGGCCCGGTTGTCCTTCAGACTCTGAAGTCTGGGGTCAGTTTTGTCTGAGAATAGCCCCTGGCCATCAAAGGGCAGGTCTTGAATTGTCTGCTGCAACTCCGGTGGAAGACCGGACACCTGCAGCCATGAAATGTGGCGCACAGCCACGCCCAAGGCTAGAGTCCTAGCCACTGAGTCCACCACATCTAAAGACCCCTGTGGGGATGTCCTTGCTACTTTCTTGCCCCCTTCTAGCAAGGCTCCAAACTCCTCCCTGGACTCCTGGGGAACCAACTCTTTGAACTTCCCCATCAAGTTCCAGGTGTTATAATTATAACAGCTCAAGAGGGCCTGCTGGTTAGCTACCCTGAGCTGTAGGCCACCTTTTGAATATATATTGCACCCGAATAAATCCAGGCGTCTCGCGTCCTTGGACTTAGGGGTCGGTGCTTGCTGGCTGTGTCTCTTCCTCTTGTTCACAGACTGTACAACGAGGGAGCAAGGTTGGGGGTGAATATACAAATATTCATAGTCCTTACAGGGCACCAAGTATTTCCTCTCCACTCCTCTGGCCGTGGGAGGAATAGACGCTGGGGACTGCCAGATCGTATTGGCATTAGCCTGGATGGTCTGAATAAACGGCAAGGCTACACGTGTGGGGGCATCGGCTGATAAAATGTCCACCACTGGATCCTCAACTTCCACCACCTCCTCCACCTGGAGGTTCATGTTCTGTGCCACCCTACACAGCAGCTCCTGGTGTGCACGAAGATCTATAGGCGGTGGGCCAGAGGAGGACGTGCCTGCCACAGCCTCGTCAGGCGAGGATGAGGAGGACACCCCCGGGACTAGTGGATCCTGGGGAAGGTCTGTTTGGGGAGGGTCCAGTTGCCCTAGGTCCACCACGCTAGGGGCATGGGCCTGATCTGATGGCAGGGCAGTTGCCTCCGAGGCTACCGGGGGAGAGCGGCTCACAGTGGCCTCTGGCACCCGGGGCTCCGAATGGGCAGAGCGAGAATCACCTGAGGGGACACCTTGGGCTTGGTGGTAGGCCCAAGGCGTCCAAAAGGACCACTGTGGGGGTTCCTAGTCAGGATCCTGTCCTTAGTCTTGCCCCTGGCTAGCACCAGCCGTGTCTTGGCCCTGGATGTGGTAGCCACTCCCCGCTTGGGACGTCATCGAATTTGGTCGTGAAGGCCAAGGCGGGGCAGAATGCACATTTGGAGACCGGTGCCAGGGTCTCGGGCAGTACTGCGATTGGGATCGGGACCGACGGTCATAACGGTGCCGGGAGGCCGATCTAGATCTCGACCAAGACCTACAGCCTGGGCGGTGCCGGGATTAGCTGCGAGATGATCAGTGCCAGGACGGTGCCGGGAGCTGGACCGGTGAGGCGGAGTGGTGCGCGAGTATGACCAGCGCCAAGATGGGGATCGGTGCCGGGACTGCAAGCAGTGCCGGGACCATCGACGGGATCGGGACCGCGACCTGGAATGGGACCGAGATCAGTGCCGAGCTGTCTCGCTCTGCGATGGAGGGTGCATGAAGGCGGGCTTCCTTATAGATGGCACAGTCCGCACCGGCGGGGCCGGAGGATGAGACGGACCAGGCTCAGTCAGCGCGATCAGGTTGCGAGCGGTGGAGGAGGTCTCCAGAGTGGACAGCAGACCGAGTTCGACCATGGTGTGCACTGGGGAGCTTGGGTGCACCAGACTCAACGGCGCTTGCGGCGCCGGAATCGACGGTGCCGGAGTTGGAGCCTTCGCGGGTCGATCCAGTACAGGCCGTTGCTCCAATGGTGGCACAGGCGGTGCCTGCAAGTGTACAGGAGCAGCAGGTGGTTTGTGCTGCTTCTTGGGCTGTGGAGACAGCGAGCGATGTCGCGTCTGTACCGGTGCCGAGAGTCTTTGCTGGTGCCGGGTCATTCCGGTGCCGGAGTCGCGCTTTGGACCGACGGCGCCTGGTCCACGTGTGGTGCCGAGGGCACCGGGCTAAGTGCCGCTTCCATTAGGAGCTGTTTTAAACTAAAGTCCCACTCCTTTTTTGTCCGAGGCTTGAAAGCCTTGCAAATGAGGCACTTATCTGGCTGATGGGATTCCCCCAGGCACTTCAAGCAGGAGTCGTGGGGGTCTCCAATGGGCATCGGCTTGAGACAGGCTGAGCAAGGCTTGAAACCCGGAGACCTAGGCATGGGCCTTGGTACTGGGAAGGAGGGAAGGGGATAAACCCCGTTCCCTAAGGAGGGAAGGGGATAAACCCCGTTCCCTCCAAGTACTATCTACACTATCTACAAAACTTACTGTTAACTACACTATAACTGTTAAAACTATTAAAAACTACACTAAACAACTATCTACAGTAGAACGAGTAAAGAGCTAGGGCGGTGGAGATGAGCTATGCCGCGCTCCACTGTTCCAATGACCGTCACGGGTGGCAAGAAGGAACTGAGGGGGCACTGGGTCGGCAGGGGCATATATCTGGCGCCGTAAGTGCGCCACTCCAGGGGGCGCCTCAGCTGACCCGAGTGTTGCTAGGGTAAAAATCTTCCAACGATCGTGCACGCAGCGCGCACACACCTATTGGAATGGATATGAGCAAGCACTCGAAGAAGAACTAGGTTGGTTAGGCTAAAAGAACTGCGGCAATGGAATGCTAAACTGTATTGTAGTGTTCAGCCACCAGGGGGCACTGTATGTAAAAGCACCGTATTTAAGTAATCTTAGCCATACTTGGCAGAGCATTAACAGAGCTTATGATGAACACATCTAGTATGAATAAGCAAACTCTGTAGCCAGTCCATATCCGGGACAGGAGCATGACATGGTGTCAGGAGTAACTTAGGAACAGAAACACAAGTCAAACAGCAACGAAGGTAGCAGGATCTCATCAACATGACACTTTTCAGTGTCCCAGAGAACTTCAGCTTTGGCAAACCTTCAGAATGGACAGACTGGAAGCAGTATTTTGCAAGATTTTGAATTGCAAACAAACTCCACAAAGCAACTGGAAACATACCGGTATCTTCTTTAATTTATGCCATGGGGAAGCAAGCAGAGCAGAGCTTTTTTAAACCCTTTGACTTTACTGAAGACAGTCACAAAGATGTGATACATACTTTATACTCCACAGAAATGCAGTTTATGAAAAACATGTTTTCACCTAAGAATCCAAGAACCAGGAGAAATGTTGAATGTTTTATAAGAGCTCTGCATAAATTGGCTGAAAACTGTGATTTTGAATTGAATTGAAAATATCAGAGGCTGGCTGGTTATTGGGTTAACAGAGAAAAACTTTTCACAGCAGCTACAATTGAAGAGAGATTTAACTCTAGCCTCAGCTATTCAAATAGCAACTAGTCTGAACTGGTGAAACAGCAAAAGCTAGAAAAACTCGTAATGCCATTATATAAATCCATGGTACGCATACGCCTTGAATACTACATGCAGATCTGGTCTCCCCATCCCCAAAAGGATCTATTGGATTTGGAAAAGGTGCAGAGAAGGGCAACACAAGTGATTAGAGCGATGGAACAGCTTCTGTATGAGGAGAGATTAAAACGACTGACTATTCAGCTTGGAAAAGAGGCGACTAAGGGGGATATGACAGAGGTCTGTGAAATCGTGACTTGTGCGGAGAAAGTGAATCAGGAAATGTTATTGACTCCTTCACATAACAAAGAACCTGGGGTCACCCAATTAAATTACTATGCAGCAGGTTTTAAACAAACAGAAAGAAGTATGGCTTCACACAACACCCAGTCTGCCTGTGGAACTCTTTGCCGGAGGATGTGGTGAAGGACAAGACTATAACAGGGTTAAAAAAAGTAGATAAGTTTATGGAGGACAAGGTCCATCAATGGCTTTTAGCCAGGATGGTCAGGGATGCAAAACCTGAGCCTCTGTTTGCCAGAAGCTGGGAATGGGTGATGGGATGGATCACTTGATGGTTACCTGTTCTGTTCATTCCCCCTGAAGCATCTGGCATTGGCCACTGTCAGAAGACAGGATACTGGGCTAGATGGACCTTTGGTCTGACCCCATCTGGCTGTGCTTATCTGAGAAATAGAACTGTCTCAAACCCCCACCCAGTAATCTAGTAAAACCTATCACCATCCCTGGCACCTCTACGTGGCCACACTTCCCTACTCGGAAGCCCTGAATCTATGTATAACAAAGTCAAACCTTTAATAAAAGGGAAAGGGAACCTGCATTAATTTGGGAACACACCATGACCACATTCCGAAGCACATGACCAGAAGCAAACAGCCCTCACAGTGCATTGGGCAGTGTCCTTTGCCTCAGTTTCCCACCTAGCCAGCGTGAAAGTCTTACAAAATTAATGTCCCTTACCATATCACTGACCTCCCCCGCCCGTGCACCCCGCTCACCATTGGTTAGCCAAGACCCAGCGGTGCGTTCACAGGATTCATCTCCCACCCCAGGGAGCAATACCTCTGCAACTGGTTCACAGCCGCCACCGCTTCTCTGCCACCGCTTGGCCGCTCTTTCTCTACTGCCACTAGTCCCTGCTGCTGCTCCCCGCTCCCACGACAGGATGTTCTGAGGTTGCGCCACTTAACTCAGCTTTTACAGATTTGAGCAAGTTGTGGGGAACCTCACAGCAAGCACAGTCTCCCTGGCCATCGTTCCCACACAAGCACTAGGCCTCAGCGCCTAGCTTTTCCCAGCCTGATGTCTGCTTTAGAAATCACCAGCTGCAAGAAAAGACTCGCGCTTGAGTTTAAGGATTTCTGTTGCTAACCCCTACAAAGAGGCAAGTCACACAGCTTCTGGACTCTTTACACAAAATCTACATACCAGCCGCCTGCTACGCACCTAGGCAGAGTAGGCATGTCTACGCAAACACAGTCTGGTCCTGTTGGAGTGTGTGGCCTGGTCACTCTGCTGGGCAAAGCTGGCCTGGGCCAATCAGGAAATGACCCGTACTCATGGCAGAATCTTGGATCATCCAACCAGGATAGGAGTTGTGTCCATTCTCATTGTCCAACGAGACAATGAGGCTATCGCAATCCAGGGTGTAATCCCGAACATTGGGGGAGGGACAGTGGCATCGCCTGCCCTGTAACCTGGGGGGCCCAGTAATGCTTTGCTGCTGTCGCTCCCAACCCGGACCCTCACAAACAGCCTCCAGCTTCCGGTCTTACCCCGAGTGTCTGTGTGTAGCTCAGCTCAACTCACACTCTGGCTTTCACAGCCTTGGTTATTACTGCAGGGTGACCCCAATACACACACAGTCCCAGATTTCCCCCCAGAAATGTGTGGCCTGTATTGTCCAGCCCTCTCCTGGACCGTCCTGATAGACCAGGTCCATTGCCCCTCTAAGGGGAGCAATATACATACATTTTTCCCACCCCAAATGGAGTTACACCCACAGTTCACTTCATTTCAATTAAAGAAGAAAACAAATTTATTTAATCACACAGGTAGATTTCAAGTGATGAGGCATCAAAGTCAGAAATGATTTCAAGAAAAAGAGATAAAAACAGTTCCTAGTACTAAACTGAACAAACTAGACGTGGTGCAAAGTGAAGTCCTTTACCACAGGTTTCCAGTAGCATTGCTATCTAAGTTTTCAGTTAACGATCAGTTCCAGAGGTCCAAGGATTACCCCCCCTTTTTTTTTGGTCCTCTTAGGTGATAACAAGAGATGAATGGGGAAAAATAACAAGAGATGTTTTTACCCCTCTCTTTTATAGTTCAATCACTCTTTGAATAGCAGAATTTTCTCAAAGCGACCCCTAGAAATGTTCTCAGCTGAGTGGGGAGACATGAATATGGTGGGAAGAGGTTTCATGCTCGGCTACAGACGTTAACTTCTCCTTTGTTTTTGAGAAACAATTTTACCCACTCCTGAGACGTGTCTGGTAAACACACTTCAGTTGCAATTTCAGTTTATGTTCGTAATTTTTATATAAAGTTGCGGCAAACATTTCACTATGATAATACCGGCCAGTAAGTTATGAGTTTTCAAATGATACCTACCTTATAAGGCATAATTTGTACAGACTATTATAGTCGTGTGTAGGGTTTGGATACAGGGATGTATTCCATCCTAGAGGCCTCTTGAAACTTTGAAAAACTCCAGTATCCCTGTGTAAAACACTTTGTGCCGTTCCAGTTGGTGTCAGACTTGTGGAGTCATGGAGTGAACCTCAGCTCCAGTCAGTAACCTACCTCCACAAGCTACTTTCCATGGGCTCCCTGCCCTGTGCTCCTTTGGCCAGCCTTGCATGACTCCATGCTTTCCATCAGCACCCTTAGCTGTGTGCAGAAATTAGGGATGTACAAGGTAAAGTGGTGAACTGGTAAGACTACGCTTACCTTAACTGTTAACCCCCACGCCAACCGGAGTGGGCCCAGTTGTGCTGTCTGGCTGCAGCAGTACCACCCGGCTGGAGCAGGCCCAGACATGGCACCAGGCCGGAGCAGCGCTGCCTCGCGACAGCAGGCCCGGCTGCAGCACCAGCCGTGGTGCGCAGTTGGAGCAGTGGTGGCTGGCCGCAGCGGCCTGAGCATCGCCCCCCAGCCAGAGTGGGCCCCGCTGCAGTAGCGCCATCCAGCCAGATCGCAGCCCCAGCAGCCAGATGGGCCACAGCCACTTCAACCGTTACCTGTTTAAATGACATATTTTAATCGTTTAAACGGTTAACTTTTAAAACGGTATTTACATCCCTAGCAGAAATTTCCATCTAGAAGTTCCAACAATCTCTATGGAAAGACTCTTTCCACTCCTGGATGACTCTGTCCTTGGAGAGTAGTTCACCAGAGACACAGACAGTGATTTGACTCATTTGTGCGGTCCGTGGGCATGGCTAACAGGAGAGAACAGTTGATGGAAGAACACTAACAGCTCTACGCACCTCTGTACCAGAGCTTGATTTTTCCCTACACGTCAATGATTACGTCAGTGATGTCACTTCATATGCGATGCTCATGGAGGAATTCTGCACCATCTGCGCAAGCACAAACTTCATGTGCTCCACATATTATTTTTCACCCCAGAATAATTGATTTTGAAGAAGCACTGCAATTACACCTTTTCCCCTCTAGGGGCTGCTGTGGCACCAGAAGAGAGGGCAGCTGGCTTATGGCTGGAGCAGCCAGCCAGAGAGGCGGAGGGGGTCAGAGGATACTTCACCGTGCTCTGCCCATGGGGTCAGGTGTGGAGGCAAGGAATGTGGGGGAGATGGACAGAGCGGGGTACACAGGGCTCCTGGGGGCTCACAGGAGCTAATGAAATAACAATGATCCAGGGGCAGAATGCAAGTCGGAATGCAGGGACACATAGGGGTGGAAGGGGGGACAGGGACACACGGGGATGGGGGGATGCAGGGACACATGAGGACAGAGGGCAGATGTGCCTGACTCAATCGGAGAGGCCAAGGGTGAGCCAGGGTTTAATAAGGGAGGCTCCCCAAATCGCTAACAATCACTCTTCCCCTCTCCCTCGAAAACCGCCTCTTCCATACTTCTCCCACTCACACCCAGCAACTCTCAAAGTCCACTTCAGGCTCCTTCCCAGCAATTACCTCCCTCTCCCTCAGCTTCTTCATTACCACTGGCTCCCCGAAGCCTTTGCACTGCTTCTGAGGGGTGCGGGAAATACGGTTCTATATTGTAGTTTAAATGAATTATTACTCAAAGTTCTGTGTTTAAATGTCTAGTAAGGAGTCTATTGGTGAAAAATCACTTCCTGAATCTTTTTTGTTTGTATTGTTACAAACAGTTGCTGATAGGTAGTTTGAAATAAACTATCAAAATGATTGAAATGAGTGTGATTATATTGTGTTATTTTGACAAATAAAATATGCAGAATTTTTTTTTTTTTTGGCACAGAATTCCCCAAGGAGTAATGCAAAACTCTCTTTGCACCTGCCAGTCACACAGTTCATCAGGCCTCATGGTTAGTCAGGCCTTAGTACATTTGGGCTGGTTTATTTTAATGATTTACACTTCACATTGGCTTCTCCACACACCATCCGAATGCATCAGCTTCTTTTATAGCAAAGAATCACCTGGCTAGACCGACCTTTGTTACACATTAGGTATATAGTTTTTCTTCATCCCATTTCTATTTAAAATAGACGGTATGAGCAGTTCCTCAGTCTTCTTTCGATCACACGCACTGGGCTCTCCCGCCCCTCGGGCCAATCCATGCTGAGACAGATGTCACCCAAGAGTCACCCTGTCTGAAAACGAGGTAGGTGCGGGGGGGGGGAGTTCCTGACTCAGTCCCATCTAGATGGGGGGTGGGGAGGGATTGTCCTGGCTGCCTCACAGCTCTATGTGTTGGGGGGAGTTTGACAGAGAGACCTGGCTGGACCCCACCTAGATGCAGGGGTCCCTAATGAAGCAGGCTGTGACCATCTACTCTAAAATCCCCCCACCTGTCTGCTCTTCCCCACACTGCTCAGTTAAGTCTCATTCCCTGTCCCTCACTGTCTCTTCTGGGCATCACGGGGCCAGGACCACTCCCGGTCTGCATCCACTGGTGCTGTGCCAGGCCCACCAGCTGCCAGAAGTCCCTTGGGCCCTGGCAGTGGCAGAGGGGTGTTAGTGAGTCAACTGGTGCCAGGTGAGGTTGCCCAAGTGAGCAAAGCATTTGCCACAGTCAGCACACCTGTATAGCCGATCCCCGCTGTGAATGCACTGGTGTATTCTCAGGTATTGGCTCCGTGCAAAGCTTTTTCTGCAGACAGTACATTGGAATGGCCGTTCCTCGGTGTGTGTGCGCTGATGTATTCACAGGTTTGAGCTGTGTGCAAAGCCCTTGCCACAGTCAGCACAGCGATTCGGCTGCTCCCCGGTGTGCATGCACTGGAGCTGGGTGAGCTTGTTGGCATTGCTGAACCTGTTACCACAGTCGGCACAGCGGTACAGCTGCTCCCCGGTGTGTGTGTGCGCTGATGTCTGGTCAGCGTACTGGCACTGCTGAAACTTTTCTTGCAATCGCCACAGTGGTACGGCCGCTCCCCTGTGTGCGTGCGCTGGTGTATTCTCAGGGTTGAGCTCTGGGCAAAGCCCTTGCCGCAGTCGGTGCAGCAGTGCGGCCGCTCCCCGGTGTGCGTGCGCTGGTGTATTCTCAGGGTTGAGCTCTGGGCAAAGCCCTTGCCACAGTCGGTGCAGCGATACGGCCGCTCCCCGGTGTGCGTGCGCTGGTGTCTTCTCAGCTTTGAGCTCTCTGAAAAGCTCTTGCCACAGTCAGGGCAGTGGTGCGGCCGCTCCCCGGTGTGCGTGCGCTGGTGTAGTCTCAGCTTTGAGCTCTCTGCAAAGCTCTTGCCACAGTCAGTGCAGCGATACAGCCGTTCCCCGGTGTGCGTGCGCTGATGTTTTCTCAGCTTTGAGCTCCCCGCAAAGTTCTTGCCACAGTCAGTGCAGTGGTATGGCTGCTCCTCGCTGTGTGCGCGCTGGTGTTTTCTCAGGGATGAGCTCTGTGCAAAACACTTATCGCAGTCAGTGCAATGGTGCAGCCGCTTCCCGCTATGTGTGCGCTGGTGCATTCTCAGGTATGTGCTCCGTGCAAAACCCTTGCCGCAGTGAGCACAGAGGTACGGCCGCTCCCCAGTGTGTGTGCGCTGGTGTATTCTCAGTATTGAGCTCTGTGCAAAGCTCTTGCTACAGTAATTGCAGCGGTACGGCTGCTCCCCGGTGTGTGTGCGCCGGTGTCTTCTAAGTATTGAGCTCGTTGAAAAGCTCTTGCCACAGTCGGTGCAGTGATATGGCCGCTCCCCGGTGTGCACCCGTTGGTGTATTCTAAGTGTTGAGCTCTCTGCAAAGCTCTTGCCACAGTCGGTGCAGCGGTGTGGCCGCTCCCCGGTGTGCGTGCGCTGATGTATTCTCAGGCTTGAGCTCTGAGCAAAGCCCTTGCCACAGTTGGTACAGTTGTACGGTTGTTCCCCGGTGTGCGTGCGCTGGTGTCTTTTCAGGTGTGCAAACTGTGCAAAGCCCTTTCCACAGTCAGCACAGTGGTGCGGCCTCTCCCCGGTGTGCGCGCGCAGGTGTGCTCTCAGGGTTGACCTCTCTGCAAAGCCCTTTCCACAGTCAGTGCAGCGATACGGCCGCTCCCCGGTGTGTGTGCGCTGGTGTGTTCTCAGGGCTGAGCTCTTTGCAAAGCTCTTGCCACAGTCAGCACAGCAGTACGGCCGCTCCCCGGTGTGCGTGAGCCGGTGCTGCGTCAGTGCGAAGAGGTTCCTGAACCTCTTGTCGCAGTCGATGCAGTGATGGGGACACTGGCCCATGGGGAGTCTCTGGTGTGTAGCCAGGTCTGGTCCCTGGCTGAGTTTACCCCGGGGATGGACTGCGTTCTGTGCATGTATCCCTCTGTGGGATGTGGGATCCTGCGTTCCTGCCGCGCTCTCCCCACACTCAGACTGTGTCCTCGTTCCTCCCAGGATCCCGAGCCCTGCTGGAGAGAGCAGAGGCAATCCCCGTGTTAGATCATGGTTAGGGCTGCAGGTTTGTCATGGATGGAGCGATTTCCCCATTTGTCTGTGACTGTTTTTAGGATGGGTGCCTCACCCTGCAATGGCGGCTCCTGTCCCACAAGGCAGAACCCAACGCCTCACTCCGGGCACTGAGACCTGGCCTGCGGGGTTCCAGGGCCACTCAGATTTGCCCCCACCCACGGTCATGAGGGTGGGGGAGGCGGGTCAAATTTCAGTGAACGGCCTTGCCCCCCAGATCACCTCTACCCCAACCCCTCTGCAGCAGGCCGGGGTTAGGGTTGCAGTGCTGGGAGAAGGGAGCTTCTTTGGGTAGCAAGTTCCCCCTGGGCAGGGCGAGGAGGGGGGCAGGTGTTGTAAAGGGGGAAGTACACTCAGCCAGTCAGCTGGCTATAAAATCCCTTAGTTGCTGTTCTCTTTGCTTTATCTGGTTTTGTTTTCAAACTGATTTTGTGTTTATTTCAATCAAAGGGGTTTGTTTACATGGTGCTGGTTCTTCACTTTCTCCTGTTTTACAGCATGAGGCCTGTTCCCCAGTTTTTTTGCTGTTATAATGGTTTGAAACTAGTTCAGTTGAGGGGCTACAATCCCTTCATGTGGATGCAGTGAGACCGGTTTAAAGCTGCTTAGAACAATGTAGCTTATTCCTGTGGGGGAGTGAGTCCTTTTCGAGGAATTCCTTTTGAAGGAATCATTTACTCTCGGCCTGAGGTTCCAGTCTTTGTGCAAAACTAAAACTAAACTAAAATCCTCAAGAAGGTGAGGGTTTTGCGGGGAGGTGTGTGGGGGGGAAGGATTTGAGGGGATGAGCAGTCACTCAGGGTTTGTGTGATGTAACCTGGAAAACATGTCTGTATTGTGTCACAACCCGATCCCTGGCACTGCTGAGCTGGAAGGGGTGAATGGTGCCACTCAGCCTTTGGTCTACAGACAGCACAGACGCATTAAGGCTGAGGGCTGTGCTAAGCATTGACACTGAAGCAATGTAAGTGACAAAGGTTTCATGCCACAAAGAGCAAGAGGAGAGGGGATGTGTCAAAGGCCATTCCACCCCCTCGCTCTCTCTCACACCCAGCCCATACACCAGGGTACTCAAAGTCATGGTCCACAGGATGATTTAATCTGGCACCCAAATGTGTCCACTCCCTCCACAGCAGCTGCGTGGCACACGGGGCAGTTTTAGATCATTACAGTGTGGAGAGGACAGCGCCTTCTCTGCCAAGGGCCAGTGACTCTGGGATGCTCTCGCAGGGGGCAGAGGCATGAAAAGCCATTTGAAAAATCTGTAGGGCGACCCTAACCTTGGTATGATTTTCTGAGGTGTGGGAAGCCTAGAAGGTGTTGTGGTCTATGGCCGGACAGGCTTGTCTTTCTACCCAGGTGCTTGTTTGCCCCCAAGCAGCCAACTCACACAGTCTCTCTCTCTCCCTCCCCCCACCAGTCCATGTACCCCGTCTCCTCAGAGTAAGGGCAGGGGAGACAGGGCTCAGGAGAGCTTTCAGTGAGTGTCTTCGAGACAGCACACAGCGTCTCTCAGAAACTTCCCCAGCACACACAATGACTCTGTGTGTTACACATACACACACAGTCTCTGGCTCTTTCACACTCACCTCCGAACACATACTTGTAGTATTGTTGTTACTTCTTGGTACTTCCTACAATGCACATATAGTCTCTGCAATTTTATTCTTCCTAAGTGTGTGACTTTAGTGTTTTGACTGGTCTATGCATTTCATGATTTTTATTTCTCTTGCACTTAAATTTAATTAAATTTAATTAGTGAGTTCTAAAATACCTAACGTCTCCTGGCTGGAGTAATTATCCCTATGGTAACTTTTAAAATATATATATGATATCTAGGTTTTTTGTTTCTACTGGTGGCGCACTTACCTCGGTGCACATAACAAAATTTATTCTGCAGATGGATGGAAAAAATGAGGGGGAACATTGCTCACAGCCCCAATGCCCTTTCCATTACACAGCTGGGGAAGCTGAGGCATGGTGGAGCTGTAGTGACTCGCTTCTAGAACTGAAGCGAGATCTTCCGAATCCTACTGCACTGTCCTACCCACTAGATAAATGAGACCCCAAAAAACTTCTCTCATTCCCTCAAATCTCCCACCCCACCATTGTCCCATATCACAATTCCACCCCTCTTCCCATTTTATCACAGCCCCATCTCTGATCCGTTTGTTTGTTGGGGCTTTGAGGCCCCATCATATGTAGGTCTGATCCTAGGTCAGAGATTACCCATGAACAAAAGAAATAGGAAGTATTGTAAGAGGTCCCCCTGGTTTACCTAGAAGGTTTTCAATGACCTGAAATTAAAAAAAAGTGTCATACAAGAAATGGAAAGGCCAAGGCAAAAAAACAGAACTAAACTAGCGATATAAAGGGAAAAAACAAAGCATTTTACAAATACATGGGAAGGCAGAGGAAAACAAGGACAGGGTAATGAGGAGAAAAAGACAATAAGAGGAAATACAGCTATGGCTGAACTGGTAAATGCCTCTTTTGTTTCAGTTTTTGCCAAAAAGTTAGCAGTGATCAGTCAACTAACAAAGTGAACACTAGTGTCAATGGGGTAGGATCTGAGCCTGAAACAGGAAAAGAAATAGTTATGAATTATTTAGACAAAATAGATGTCTTCAAGTTGGCAGGGCCTGATGAAATACATCCTAGAATACTTAAGTAACTGGATGAAGAGATCTCTGAGCCATTAGCGATTATCTCAGAACTCGAGGAGGATGGCAGAGAGACCCAAGAACAGGAAAAGGGTAAATATAGTATGCAGCTATAGACAGGGGAAGAAGGACTACCAAGGGAATTACAGACCAGTCAGCTTAACTTCAGTACCTGGAAAGATAATAGAGGAAGTAATCTAACGTTCTGTTTGTAAGCACCCAGAATGAAATAAAGTAATAAGTAAGAGTTGATATGGATTTGTCAAGAACAAATTGTGTGAAACCAACCTAATTTCCTTCTTTGACGGGTAACAAGCCTTGTGGATAGGGGAGAAGCAGTAGATGTCACATATCTTGACTTTAGTAAAGCTTTTGATACTGTCTTACATGACCATCTCACAAACAAACTAGAGCAATATAGGCTAGGCAAGGCTACTAAAGGTGGTTGGAAAACTGTACTCAGAGTATTATGGTTCACAAACAAGCTGAAAGGGCATATGGAGTGGGATCGTGCAGGGATCTGTCCTGGGTCTGGTTCTATTCAGTAGCTTCATAAATGATTTGGACAGTGGCACAAAGAATACACTCATAATATTTACAAATGATTCCAAGAGGGGAGGGGTTGCAAGTGCTTTAAAAACAGGATTAAAATTCAAAAGGATCTTGACAAACTGGAGAAATGGCGTGAATAGAAAAGGAAGTAACTCTACAAGATCATATTCAAAGTACTACGTTTAGGTAGGAATAATCAATCACACAAATACAGAATGAGAAGTGACTGCCTAGGAAGGAGTACTGCAGAAAAGGATCAAGCAGTCATAGTGGATCACAAATTAACTATGAGTTGAACAATTGAATCTAGTTGGGAAAAAAAGCAAATATCGTTCTGGGATGTATTAGCAAGAATGTTTTAAGCAAGATGCGAGAAGTACCATATATACTTGTTCATTAGCCCGTTCGTTTATAAGCCGACCCCCCAAGATGGTTAGGTAAAAATAGCAAAAACTGTATGGCCCTTTCATACGCCTACCCTATATTTCAGGGGTTAGCAAACTTTGGCTCCCAGCCCGTCAGGGTAAGCCGCTAGCGGGCCTGGACGTTTTGTTTACCTGGAGTGTTCACAGGCACGGAGCCCCTCCGCTCCCAGTGTCCGCGGTTTGCCGTTCCCAGCCAATGGAAGCTGTGGGAAGTGGCACCATTTCCTGCAGCTCCCATTGGCTGGGAACGGCAAACCACGGCCACTGGGAGCTGAGGGGCTCTGTGCTTGCAGACGCTCCAAGTAAACAAAACATCCCAACCCACTAGCGGTTTACCCTGACGGGCCGGGAGCCAAAGTCTGCTGACCCCTGCTATATTTTAAAAGCTAGCATCACAAGAAACACTCAAAAGTTTTGCTAGAATTATTTTAATGTAATCTAATGAAAAACGTGTTGTTGTTATAATAATAACTGAATGAATATGTATTCACCCTCAAAATTACAGTCAATATTTAAAATCAGTAAATGGATATTTAAAACAAACAATATGAGACTTTAAAAAGTCTTAAAATCCTTCAAAGTCTGAATCAGTCTCTGATTCACCAAACAGTTCATTAAACTCAGCTTCAGTCACAGCTGCACCTGCATTGTCATCGTAGATGTTGGCAGCGTCATCTTCAGACTCAGATTCCTTCTCATCAGCAGCCTCTGTTGTGTCATCAAATATGGCATCATCTTCTGACCCGTCGAGTGCATTGCTGATACAGCATTTCCTAAATGATTTTTCTACCATTTCCGAAGGAATGGACACCCACGCGTCCTTGATCCACTGGGCGACCAGATTGATTTCGGGCTTCATAAGATTTCCGCCTTTTGTCAACTTTGCCATGCCTGAGCACATCCATTCAGACCACATTTTGCGTAGCCTGTCTTTAAAGGGTTTGTTCAGGCAGACATCAAGCGGTTGTAGAACTGAAGTTAAGCCTCCAGGTATTACAGCCAAAGTAGTTTTCATATTTTTGGCCACATTTTTCACCTCATCAGTCTTGTGTGCCCTGAACATGTCCCAAACGAGCATAGCCGGTTTCTTGAAAAATGCTCCTGGTCTCTTATTCCACACTTTTTCCAGCCATTCAATAGTCCCATTTTCATCCATCCATCCCTTTTCGTGTGCACGTATGATGACACCAGCAGGAAATTGCATGTTTTTAGGCAAGGTTCTTCTTTTAAAAATAACAACAGGAGGGAGCTTTGATCCATTTGCCAAACACGATAAAACCACTGTAAAATAGATTTTTTCATGGCCAGTGGTTTTAATTAAAACTGTTCTTTTACCAACACCGGTTACCGTTCTGTTGCTCGGGAGATCGAATGTCATTGGTGTTTCACCCATATTTCCTATTTGTGACAGTTCAAATGCATATTCCTTCCGATATTTTATAATAAACCTTTGGAAAGATTCAATTTTTTCTTCCAGATCCCTCGGCAGCTTTTGCGCTATCTTTGTTCGCTGACAAAGACAGAGACCATGACGGTTCATGAAGCGAGTACACCAACCCGCTGATGCGACAAACATTGACGGCTTTACTGACTTGTATTTGTCGTCTTTCGACATTTGCAGAGCACGCAGACGAATTCCAGTTCTAGTGACAATGTGCCCATTTTGTCGACATTCAACAACCCAATTATTGAGATCTTTCTCTAGCTCAGGAAATGAAGCGCACCTCGTTGGACATTTTTTCTTGCTTCTTGGCATGTCTTTTAGTGTTGTTTTATTTTTTCGCCATTCTCTTACTTGCTTCTCATTGATACAGAATTCACGAGCAGCGGCGCAATTATTGTTTGCTTCTGCATATTCAACAACTTTAAGTTTGAACGCTGCGTGATAAGCAGACCTTTTTCTTTTGATTTCACCGTTGTTCATTTTAAATACTAGTATGAAAATAGATTATTATTATTATTGTTGTAGTTACAGATTTTGTCGGACTTTATATAAGAATGTCACCTGCTTTATCACTGTCAAATTATTATTGTTCTTTGTTTATTTCAAAGCAGCCCTGTAGATTGGCATGTCTGTGGGGATAACAGGCTATTTCAATTTTATTAGAGATTCCATCGATTCTGCACATTATATTTTCATATTGGCTCGAGACTTATGAGGTCCATTGATAGAAATGCATGAAGAGATCAAATTACACAGTAGCGGACTGACACCAGTGCTATAGTACTATCATTCATTGTATTTTTCTGATTGGCTCGTTAAGGCATAGTATTTTGTGAAATGCATGGGTCAAATGTCATGCAGATCTACAGCACTTCTCTTTTAGTATTCCTTTCAAGCCAATCTAGTCCACTAAAAAAAGCCTTTGCAACTTTAAAAGACTGCAGTATTGACATCAATAAATGGGTCGGCAAACTTTGGCTCCGGCCTGTCAGGGTAAGCAGCTCGTGGGACGTTTTGTTTACTTGGAGCGTTTGCAGGCATGGAGCCCCTCAGCTCCCTGTGGCCGCAGTTCACCGTTCCCAGACAACAGGAGCTGCGGGAAGTGGCACAACTTCCATTGGCTGGGAACGGCGAACCGCGGTCACAGGGAGCCGAGGGGCTCCATGCCTGCAGATGCTCCAGGTAAACAAAACGCAATGTATTAGATATTCAATTCAATGATTCCATAGAGTTTAAAATCATCAAATTTTGGTGTAGACCATTTATAAGACGACCTCTGCTCTTTGATGCGTCACTTTTTTACCAAAAATATTCGGCTTATGAACGAGTATATATGGTAATTCTTCCACTCTATTCAGCGCTCATAAGGCCTCAAATGGAGTACTGTGTCCAGTTCTGGGCCGCACAGTTCAGGAAGGATGTAGACCAATTGGGGAGACTCAGAGGAGAGCAACAATACTGATTAAATGTCTAGAAAACAAGACCTATGAAGAAAGTGAAAACATTGGGTTTGTTTAGTCTGGAGGGGGGGGGGGGGGGGGGGGG
Organism: Trachemys scripta elegans; assembly: GCF_013100865.1. Taxonomy (NCBI): domain Eukaryota; kingdom Metazoa; phylum Chordata; order Testudines; family Emydidae; genus Trachemys; species Trachemys scripta. The sequence goes on from NC_048299.1 coordinate 163,216,209, forward strand.
GGGGGGAAGGAGGAGGGGAGAACCCTTGATAACAGTCCTCCCAGACATAACAGGTTGTTACAAAGTGGAGGGTGATAAATTGTTCTCCTTATCCACTGAGAACAGGAGAAGATTTAATGGGATTCAATTGCAGCAAGGGAGATTTAGGTTAGAGATTAGGAAAAACTTCCAAACTCTGAGGGTAGTTAAGCACTGGAATAAGATTACCTGGGAGGTTGTGGAATCTCCATCATTGGAGGTTTCTAAGAACAGGTTAAACAGACACCTGCCAAGGATGGACTAGGTAATACTTAGTCCTGTCTCAGTGCAGGGGACTAGATGACCTACCTTGGTCTCTTCTAGTCCCACATATCTATGATTTCTAGGATTCAAAGATATCAAGGCCAGACAGGCTCATTGTGCCCATCCAGCCTGGCTTCCTGCCTATCCCAGCCAGAGAATCTTCCCCAGCAATTCCTGCCTCTGGCCCAGTAACTCCTGGCTGGTTTAGAGCAGGGCTTTGAGAGAGAGACGCCCCATCTCCACCGACAGACTCCCAGTGAGGGAGAATCCATTGCATCCTGAGGGGAGCTCTCCCAGTGGTTCATTCCCCTCCCAGATAAACACTGGCCCCTAGTTCCCAGCTTCAATTTGTCTCTCTTCAGCTCCTAGCCAATGGATCTCGCTCTGCCTTTGCCTTCCACATCAAGGAGTGCTCCGCTAGCAAGTGTGTAAATCAGAAGGAACTGGATTATGATGACTCACCTGAGGGGGGGCGCTCAGGCCCAGAGTTTACCCTGGAGCCCTCGGCATCCCGGATCCAGAGTTCTGCCTCCCCTATCTCAATCCGGTGGATTAAGTCCGGTTTGAAACCTGAAGAGCCTGTTCAGAGGGGAAAGTTTTATTACTAAAGTTTTGGGGGCAGGGATTCATTTATATGTTGGTGCAGCCCAGCACAACAGGGCCCGGCCAGGGTGTGTTTGCGCAGCACCTATCATGACGGGACACTGCTGTCGGTCACTGATTCAGAGGAAAGCGCAAGAGATCCCAAGCAGGAGAATAAAGAAATAAACCTTCCTTAGAGGAGATTTCTTCCTATCTCTCACTTGTACTCTGAATCTGCAACGTCTACAACCCGTCTCACATTGCAGTGGGGGCCGAGTTTACATTGGTAGATGTGCAGGTGAACGAGCCCCTGATGGTATGGCTGATGTGATTAGGTCCTATGATGATGTCACTGGAATAGATATGTGGACAGAGTTGGCATCGGGGTTTGTTACAAGGATAGGTTCCTGGGTTAGTGGTTTTGTTCAGTGATGTGTGGTTGCTGG
>NC_048299.1:163237406-163256776 GCF_013100865.1 Trachemys scripta elegans
CCGTGCGGGTACAAAACCCCCGTTTAGGGAGGGGGCGGGGGGGGAACAGTGACCCCGTGGGATGAGCCACCCACTGTGCTCGCTAATCTAGGGGTGGGGGGGGGCAGAGGCTGTTTTTGTTGTTCTCACAGGGACGCTGCATGTCAGCCTCGGAGCAGGGGGCGGGTTCCTGGGGCTGGGGTCTTAAAGGCACAGGCCTACCAATTCCTAGCCTGTCAAACTTAATCGCAGCTCCTCTCTATCCTATACAAGTGTTGCAGGGCCAGGGCCGCCCAGACGGGGGGGCCAAGTGGGGCAATTTTCCGCAGGGGCCCCCACGAATATGTCGGAGGCTGCCCCCGCCTCCGTCTTCCCCCGGTGTCTCAGCGTGCCGCGTCCGGGAGAGGAAGCAGACCGCGACTGTTTTCGACCACAAACCCCATCCCTCCCGTTTTGCAACCATCCCTGGACCAGTGACAGGTGCATGAGCAGCCCAGTCATTGGAACTAAGCACGGAGAAGCCAGTGGAAAAAATGAAAAGGGGCCACTGTGGTCTCAACTTGGGCTCAGGGGCACGCTCCATACCCACAAACCCTACCTCCCCTTTCAAGAATGCAATGAAAGCAGCCACTCCAGTCAGGAAGCAGATCGGGATCGTTTTTGACCACATACCCCATCCCCTCCTGATTCGCAACCCCAAGGACAGGCGGTAGCAAGTTAACAAACAGTTTACCAAACTGCTACGCTGCATGGCAGAAACCGCTCCCAGTTGCAAAAGGGGAGGCCTGCACTTTGTGCTGATACACCGCCAGCTCCAGCAGCCGGGCCGGGGGATTTCCCATTTCACCCCCAGGCGCTAGCAGCCCTGCGGTGGGGATCGGGGTCGTTGTGTTCACATGTGTAGGCCACGCGCACACCGTGTGTACCCGGCCGATGCACAGAAACAATTTATAAACGCGCCTTAGTCTAGTTCCATTTCAAAGGGGACAAGAGCCACATGCTTTAAGGACCAGTGAATGTGCATCAGGTTGGGGCGGCGCCCAGCAAGCTAGCTGAGGGGGGATCACATCGCAGTGCCGCGAATCTACTGCCCTAGGCAGCTGCTTAACTTGCCCAGGCTTGGAGCAGCTGGTGGGTATTGCGCAAGAATAAAGCTGGGGCAAGAAGTGGCATGGGCAGCTGCTTGAGAACAGGCAAACAGCCCAGGGACGTGGTGACCCAAGACATACTTGGTCAGTCACAGACAGCCCATGTCCTCACTCCAGAGCCACTTGTAAAGTGGGAGGGGTGGTGGTGGCATGACTTGGGATATTTGGGTGATATTCCTGAAATCCCCAGTTCCTGGAATTGTTTATGCCAAAACCTTCACTGTCTTTTCAAAAAAGGATAAGCCCCGAGGCTTGAGAGAAAACCTTGGAAATGCAGCCCCTAATGGCTATGAAACAACAAAGCAAATAAACAAAACCTATTTTGTAGGGGCTCATGGTTTTTAAACTGACTTGATTTTTTGAGGCTTGGCTCACTGTTTTTGGACATGTGCAGTGGGCAATGCTGTGCTAGTTACTGTTTAGGGAAGGATTCATTTACTTTGCTTTTGTTTTAGTTTACAGGCTGATTTTTAAAGGCAAATACAATATTTTCAAAGATTTTGAGGCTAGAAGGGGCCATTTTGCCCATCCCCTCTGGCCTCCTTTGTAACCCAGGACAGATAATGCCCCCAGCAATTCTGGCTCAGTATCTTATGGTTGTTCTACAGCTGAGCTCATTGTCAGATAACAGAAACTGCCAGAGCAGGGGTGAAATTTTCAAAAATTACATACGGTCCTAAATCCCATTGGCTTTCAAGGAGACTTAGGCTTCTCAGGAGTTTGTCACTTTTGAAAATGGGAATTAGGTGTTAAGGGCTTTCCCTTCACCTGGTTCTTGACACCCAGACAGAAAGCAGAAGACCAAAGTGCAGACAATGCAATGTTCATTGGGGTTAATTAGGCAAGTACTGTAGTGCAATCTTTATTGTGAAAGTGCAACTTATAAATGTAGATTTTTTTTTTACATAACTGCACTCAAAACCAAAATAGTGTTAGAGTATAAGAGTCCAATCAGTCCTACTTCTTGTTCAGCCAACCGCTAAGACAAGCAAGTTTGTTTACATTTACGGGAGATAATGCTGCCTGCTTCTTATTTACAATGTTACCTGGAAGTGAGAACAGATGTTCACATGGCACTTTTGTAGCCAGCATTGCAAAGTATTTACGTGCCAGATATGCTAAACATTCGTATGCCCCTTCATGCTTCGGCCACCATTCCAGAGGACTTGCTTCCATGCTGATGATGCTCATTTAAAAAAAAAATAATGCATTAATTTAATGTATGACTGAACTCCTTCGGGGGAGAACTGTATGTTTCCTGCTCTGTTTTACCCACATTCTGCCATATATTTCATGTTATAGCAGTCTCAGATGACCCAGGATGTTGTTCATTTTACGAACACTTTCACTGCAGATTTGTTAAAACACAAAAAAAGTACCAATGTGAGATTTCTAAAGATAGCTACAGCACTCGACCCAAGATTTAAGAATCTGAAGTGCCTTCCAAAATCTCAGAGGGACAAGGTGTGGAGCATGCTTTCAGAAGTCTTACAAGAGCAACACTCCAATGCGGAAACTACAGAACCCGAACCACCAAAAAAGAAAATCAACGTTCTGCTGGGGCATCTGACTCAGATGATGAAAATGTGTCGGTCTGCACTCCTTTGGATCGTTATTGAGCACAACCCATGATCAGCATAGATGCATGTCCTCTGGAATGGTGGTTGAAGCATAAAGGGACATGAATTTTTAGCGCATCTGGCATGTAAATATCTTGTGACACTGGCTACAACAGTGCCATGCGAACGCCTGTTCTCACTTTCAGGTGACATTGTAAAGAAGAAGCGGGCAGCATTATCTCCTGCAAATGTAAACAAACTTGTTTCTTTGAGCAACTGGCTGAACAAGAAGTAGGACTGAGTGGACTTGCAGGATCTACAATTTTACATTCTTTTATTTTTGAATGCAGGTTTTTTTGTACATAATTCTACATTTCTAAGTTCAACTTTCATGATATAGAGATTGCACTACAGTACTTGCAATGGGGGAATTGAAAAATACTATTTCTTTTGTTGTTTTTTTACATGCAAATATTTGTAATCAAAAATAAATCTGAAGTACAGTTTGTATTCTGGGTTGTAACAGAAATCAATATATTTGAAAATGTAGAAAACATCCAAAAATCTTTAAAGAAATGGTGTTATTATTGTTAAACACGATTAACCGCATGATTAATCGCAATTTTTTTAATTGCTTAACAGGACTATTAGAGATCAAAATCGATCAAATAAGCCCTTTCGTCTATTTAGCAACAATCTACACTACGGTGCTATGACTGCACAGCCATAGATGTGCTGCTGTAGCCTGCGTATGCTCAAAATTCGGGAAGTTGCTGTTCCTACCCCAGCAGAAAAACATCTTCTGTCAGCATACACTCCATCTATACCAGGTAACCACGCTGGTATAGCCCCATCAACATAGGCTCTATAGTGTAAACCTAGCCTGTTAGTGATTCAGTGTAATTTCTAGACAACTCATGACTAGTGAAATACAAAGACACATCACAGATTTTAGTCGTCCAGAGGGTTTTAACCCTGATATGAAGCATTTAGTTTAAACACAACCACGACATCAATTGGGTAAACAATACGTGGAGATTTCACTAGGAGGGTGGTGAAGCACTGGAACGGGTTACCTAGGGGGGTGGTGAAATCTCCATCCTTAGAGGTTTTTAAGGCCCGGCTTGATAAAGCCCTGGCTGGGATGGTTTAGTTGGTGTTGGTCCTGCTTTGAGCAGGGGGTGGGACTAGATGACCTCCTGAGGTCCCTTCCAACCCTGATAGTCTATGATAAATATCATTTTGCTATATGTATCAGTTGGAGTTGGCATGGAGGTGACTTCTCCAGCTCAGCTTCACCATTGCGATGGCTGGCTCTAGAGACAGAGAGGGAGTTCATTCAGGTGATTCACTCAAGGTGCTGTGACAGCCATCCGCCTGTTCTCTGTGAGAATTTCTCAGTGGTGCTTGTCAGCGACCAGATTTTAGTTGTTACCCAGTACGAGGCGCTCAACCTGGCCAGGCAAGTATGCTCCCACTCACGAGCACTGTCATGCAGATGTTTCTGTTTCAGGGAGCGGGACATTTTATACCTTTTCTGATGGGCAAAGCTAATGTGGCCCAATCAGGAAGTGATCCGGACTCATGGCAAAAAAAAGTCCAGCCAGGATATGAGTTATGTCCCTTCTCATCGTCCAATGAGAAAACGAGACCTCTTGCAACTCCTGGAGAAAACTCCAGTGTCTTTGTGTAAAACACTTTGTGCCATCTCCACTTAGGTCAGACGCGCTGGGCCATGCACTGCTGGGTCAACTCCAGTCAGTAATCTATTTCTGCAAGTTCCTTTCCGTGGGCTCCGTGCTCCTTTGGCCCACTGTGTCTGACTCCATGCTCTTTCCATCTTAGCTGTCTGCAGCAATGTTCTGGAAGTTAGGATAAAGTCTCTTCCCCCTCCTGGATGGCTTTGTCCTTGGGTAGTAGTTCATAACGCAGCCATCTACAGTCATTTGATTCACTTGCTTGGTCCACCAGCAACAGGAGAGAATAGTTAGTGAAATAACACAAGACCGCTCTAGGCACCTCCATACCAGGACTTGTTTCCTACACCTCCGTGACCAGGTCAGTAGGATCACTTCATAAGTGACCCTCTCTCTGGGCACCTGCCAGTCACAAAGTTCATCAGGCCTCATAATCAATTAGGCCTTAGAGAACATTTTGGTTGGTTCACTTTAAAGATTTACATTTCACGCTGGCTTCTCCCCATGCCAACAGAATGGATCAGCTTCTTTAAGATGAAATATAGTTAGACCTTCGTTAAAGATTCGTTATATATTTCTGATTGATCACATTTCTATTTAAAATAGACGGCACGAGCAGTTCCTGAGTCTTCTTTCAATCACACGGACAGGCTGTCCCGCCCCATCCCTCAGACCAATCAACGCGGAGATGGGACGGCAAATCCCACCTCTGGAGTGTCCTGGCTGGAACTGATGGTTGTGGGGGGAAGTTCCTGGCTGAGTCCCAGTTAGAGAGGGGTGTGTGTGTGTGTGTGTGTGTGTGTGTGTGTAAGTAAAAGAGAGACAGAAAGAGACAGGTGGATCCTAGCTAGATGGCAGGGCAGGGAGTGTCCTGGCTGGATCCCAGCTAGATGGGGTGGGAGGGTCACACTAATGGAGTAGGCCATGACCAATTGCTCTGAAGACACAATAAGCTTATGGGCATCTCCACAATCCATCTGCCCACCTTTTCCCCACACTGCTCAGCCAAATTCCCTTCCTTGCCCCCATATGGACTCTCCGCTGGGCATCATGGAGACAGGACCACAGCCTGGTCTGCATCTACTGGAGCTGTGCCAAGCCACTGGCCCCCAGAAGCTCCTCAGGTCCTGGTGACGGTAGAGAAGCATTAGCATGTGTGGCTAGGTGCCTGGTAAGATTTGCCTGTTGGCTGAAGTCCTTGCCACAGGTGGTGCAGCAGTATGGCTGTGCCCCGGTGTGCGTGCGCTGGTGCTTGGTCAGCGTGCTGGCGTTGCTGAAGCCCTTGCCGCAGTCGGCGCAGCGGTACGGCCGCTCCCCGGTGTGCGTGCGCCAATGCTGGGTCAGGGTGCTGGCGTTGCCAAAGCGCTTGCCACAGTCAGTGCATCGGAATGGCCGCTCCCCAGTGTGTGCGCGCCGGTGCTGGGTCAGCGTGCTGGCGTTGCTGAAGCCCTTGCCGCAGTCGGCGCAGCGGTGCGGCCGCTCCCCGGTGTGCGTGCGCCGGTGCTGGGTCAGCGTCCAGGCGTTGCCGAAGCTCTTGCCGCAGTCGGCACAGAGGTAGGGCCGCTCCCCGGTGTGCGTGCGCCGGTGGCGGCTCAGCGAGGCGGCATCACTGAAGTCCTTGCTGCAGTCAGCGCAGTGGTACGGCCACGCCTGGGTGTGCGTGCGCCGGTGCCGGTGCAGAGACTTGGCCCAGCAGAAGCTCTGGCCGCAGTCAGCACAGCGGTACAGCTGCTCCCCAGTGTGCGTGTGCTGATGTGCTGACAGGTGTGAGAGCTGAGCGAAGTCCTTGCCGCAGTCGGCGCAGCGGTAGGGCCGCTCCCCGGTGTGCGTGCGCCAGTGCTGGTTCAGTGCGGAGGCTCTGATGAAGCCCTTGCCGCAGTCGGCGCACCGGTACGGCCGCTCCCCGCTGTGCGTTCGCCGGTGCTGGGTCAGTGCGGAGGCGTTGCTGAACCTCTTGCCGCAGTCGACGCAGCCATGGGATTGCTGCCCCACAGCAAGCCTCTGGTGTGTGGCCAGGTCCGGTCTCTGGCTGAGTCTATCCCCACACTCGGCATGGGGACTGACTCCATCCTGTCCACGGTTCCCCCCGTGGGCCGTGGGATCCAGCTTTCCTCCCACACTCTCCCCACATTCAGACCGTCTCCTTGTTCCTCCCGGGATCCCGTGCCCTGCTGGAGAGAGCAGAGGGAATCCTGGTGTTGGCTCATGGTTAAGTTTGCAGGTTTGTCAAAGTGAGAAAAATCTCATCGATAGCTCAGTTTTCCCATTTGTCCGTGACTTGTCTGTGACTCACCCCGCAATAGTGACTCCTGTCCCACGGGGCTGGGCCCGAAGCCCTGCACCAGGCAGTGTAACCTGGCATCCAGGGCCAAAGTGCCACTCACATTTGCCCCTCTGTCCCACCCATGACAGATCAAACGTGAGCCCCATGGGATAGGAACTGTTGCTGTGGGGTGTGGGCAGGGAACCAGGACAAGCCCTAGAGCCAGGAGCTCCAGGGACTAACACTGTGGGGTGAGCACGGGGCAGGCTCACGCGAGTCTCCCCCCAGCCCCCGAGCCTCTCCACACCAGGCCAGGATTAGGGTCACGGTGCTGGGTGGAGGGTGCTGCTGTGAATGGTCGGTGCCCATTTGATACAAAAATGCTGTGACAAATCTGCAGCCTGATTTATGGTGGTTCTACCCTAACTTGGTTGTGCAGCACCTAGCACCTGCTCCCACGTGAGCATGCACCTCGGGTCTCATTTTACGCTTAAATTGTAGAGTGCCCAGGAAACTGGCACAACACGGCCCTGATCCAGGACCAGGACCCCTACATGCGAATGCAGGACAAACAGGGTCTGGTTTTTCTTTTCAAACTGATTTAGTTTTTATTTCAATCAGATGATTTTATGTTGTTGGTTCGTCGCTTTCCCCCCCATTTTGTCGCATGAGGCCTGCTCCCCCGTTTTGGTACTGTTTTAACTATACCACTTTGAAACCAGTTTAGTTAAAGGGCTACATCCCTCTAATGTGGACACAGTTAGACCAGTATAAAGGTGCTTAGAACAACACAGCTTATTCCTGGGGGGGAGTGAGTCCTTTTCAGAAGTCATTCCCCCTGGGCCTGATGTTTCATTTCTTGTGCAAAACTAAACTGGAAGTTTGTTTTTTCTTGCAGGTGTGGGGGAAGGGACAACTTACTCAGGATTTATGTGATGTAACCTGAAACTACTTTTGTATTGTTTTACAAGCCAATCAATGGATACTGTTAAGCGGGAAGGGGTTCGTGGCTCCAACACAGCGGGCCTGCGATCTACAGACTAGCACAGACCTCATTTAGGCTGATGGATGAGCTAAGCATTAGCACTGAAGCAATGTTCGTTTGAAGTGTCAAAGGGTTTGTGCCACTGAGGGAGCAGGAAGAGAGGGGGATGAGAGAAAGGTTGTCCCACTGTGCTCCCTCCCGTAGATCCTAGACCTGGGGTCAATGCCACCGTACCCTTCCCATATTGCCGGGAGTCCTGGTTAAATGGCAGGGGGAAAATGGCTCAGAACTCTTGCCCTAGAATGAGTCCTATCTGCAAGGAAGCCTAGAAGAGAGCTTTGTGGACTATGGACCAGTAGGCCTGTCTCACCCCCCAGCTCTACAGAGTCTGATGCCCTGACACACAAAGAGGGATGTTAGCCTCACAGCCTCACAGCCCTCCCCATTACAAAGAGGGTGAAACTGATGCACAGGGAGCGCTGTAGTGATGCACTTCAGGAAATGAATCTAGAACTTATGAATCCACTCCAATGCGCCAATCCAATGCGCTACCTCTGTGTAAACACAGCCCATGTCCTTCCCTCAGGAGAGCTCTCTTTCCCTCAGCACCCCTCAAATCCCCCACCACACTGTCACATACCACTATCCCATTCCTCATCCCATCTCATCACCTCCCCATTGCCAATTCATGTCTCTTTCACTGCTTTGAGGCCCCATCTCTCTTAGGTCCCATCCCGGGTCATAGATATCAAGCCCAGAGAAGCCCATTGTGCCCATCCAGCCCGGCCTCCTGCCTAACCCAGCCAGAGAAACTCCCCAGCAATTCCTGCCTCCGGCCCAGTAACTGCTGGCTGAGCTAGAACGGAGCTTTGAGAGAGAGATGCCCCATCTCCGACAGACTCCCAGTGATGGAGAACCCATCCCGTCCCTAAGGGAGGTGTTCCAGTGGTGAATTCCCCGCCCCATTAAGGGATTGGGTTACAATGATTCACCTCGGGAGGGGCTCTGAGGCCCGGAGCTTTCCCTGGAGTTCTCGGCATCCCGGATCCAGAGCTCTGCCTCCCCTACCTCGATCCGGTGGATTAAGTCTGGTGTGGAACCTGAATAGCCTGTTTGGGGGGGAAAGAATCAGTTTTATTACTAAGGTCTTGTCTACACTACACAGTTTTGTTGACAAAACAGTGGAGGTGTACACGCTACAATGCGACTTTTGGTGACAAAAACTGTTTGGTGATAAAATAAAACCACCTCGATGAGAGGCGTAGAACTTTTTGAGGCAAAGTTTTAGCGACAAAGTGTCAGTGTAGACACTGTGCTTGATTATGTCGCTGTAAATGGCCACTGAGTGGATGATAAAAGTAATGGAGGAGCAAACAGAGATGCTGAAGTCCCTAATCATGCTCCATTTTGAACAGATACATGCTCGCCTCCCCCGGCAGCCGCTTCAGAACGGTTTTCCATACCCTCCCCAAACATCGGCACATTCCATCGAAATTACATTAAAACAATGTAATATCGGCAGGGCTGGCTCCAGGGTTTTGGCCGCCCCAAGCAGCCAAACAAAAAAAAACAAAAAACAAACAAACAAAAAGCTGCGATCGCGATCTGCGGCAGCAATTCGGCGGGAGGTCCTTCGCTCAGAGCAGGAGTGAGGGACCGTCCGCCGAATTGCCACCGAACAGCTGCACGTGCCGCCCCTGTCCTGCTTGGTAAGCTGGTGCCTGGAGTCAGCCCTGAATATCGGGCTGTTAAGAAGACTCCTGTCTTAATAGCACCCACCATCACCAGCTAAAGAAACAGAGCTTACGACAGTTAAAGAAAACTTGGTCTGATAGCATTCTGTCTGGTAAGGAATCACTTATCAACAGTTGTGGGTGTGAAATCTCTACTATGTTTTACCTTTACGGTCCCTACTTCTCTATTGTTTATCTGTATGGTTTCTGTCTGGTTCTTTGATTGTTTCTGTCTGTTGCATAATTAATTTTACATTTCAATCAACGAAGGTATGATTGGGTAAAGAATAGTTTCCCAATATGTTAAGATATGCAGCAAGGGAGGTTTGGGTTGGACATTAGGAAAAAGTTCCTAACTGTCAGGCTGGTTAAACACTGGAATAAACTGCCTAGGGAGGTTGTGGAATCTCCATCTCTGGAGATATTTAAGAGTAGGTTAGATAAATGTCTATCAGGGATGGTCTAGACAGTATTTGGTCCTGCCACGAGGGCAGGGGACCGGACTCTATGACCTCTCGAGGTCCCTTCCAGTCCTAGAATCTATGATTGGTCAAAGACTTACTTTGTAGTACTTTACTTTAAAATGATTGGGTAAAGGTACAGCTAAGCGGGACTCAAGTTTCACTATATAAACTGGGGTCCAACAGGAAGTTCTTTGGAACCAGCTCCAGAACACAGCCCCAAGCTCAGAGCTGCCAGACCTCAACACCCCCAGAAGCTGGAGTCCCCGGACAACCTGAGTGGCCAGCAGGAAAAGTTTGTCTGCCTTATTGGGAGTGGTGAGCATTGTCTGCTGGGCGTGAGCATTCCGTTCTGGTGATTGGTAATAAATAGAGGTGAAGGATATTACTGTGTACGGTTCTTTCACTAGTAAAAGACACAAACAAACAAACCACAAACATGCAGAGTGTAAAGTTACACCCTGAGCCCTAGGAACCGAGTAAGGGTGGGTGCCTTGAGGCAGAGTTGCTGCCATCGGTGTCTGGGCTGGGATTCCTGGAAGCGGTTGTTTGTTTGCTACCACCGCTGTGCCAGGACTGAGGTACATAATGAAAGTAAACAAGTTACATTAAAATTAGCCCCAGGCTCTATAGACCTGAGTTCTCCTCCAACAGGAAGCTGACCTGAAAGGTGCTGACGAGGGTTGTCCATTAATCTCAGTTAATTTATACAATTAACTCAAAAAAAATTAATTGCAATTAAAAAAAATAATCACAATTAAATGTGCTGTTAAACAATAGAATCCCAATTGAAAGTTATTAACTATTTTTGGATGTTTTTCTACATTTTAAAATATATTGACTTCAATTACAACACAGAATACAAAATGTACAGTGCTCACTTTATATTTATTTTTTATTACAAATATTTGCAGTGTAAAAAAAACAAAAGAAATTGTATTTTTCAATTCACCTCATACAAGTACTGTAGTGCAATCTTTATTGTGAAAGTGCAACTTACAAATGTAGCGTATCTGGCACATAAATACCTTGCAATGCCAGCTACAAACGTGCCATGCGAACGTCTGTTCTCACTTTCAGCTGACATTGTAAATAAGAAGCGGGCAGCGTTATCTCCCGTAAATGTAAACAAACTTGCTTGTCTTCGTGGTTGGCTGAACAAGAAGTAGGACTGAGTGGACTTTTACGCTCTAACATTATTTTGTTTTTGAGTGCAGTTATGTAACAAACAAACAAAATCTACATTTGTAAGTTGCCCTTTCACAATAAAGATTGCACTACCGGACTTGTATGAGATTAATTGAAAAATACAATTTCTTTTGTTTTTTTACACTGCAAATATTTGTAATAAAAAATAAATATAAAGTGAGCACTGTACATTTTGTATTCTGTGTTGTAATTGAAATCAATATATTTGAAACTGTAGAAAACATCCAAAAATATTTAAATGGTATTCTATTATTAACAGTGCGATTAATTGTGATTAATTTTTTTAATCGCTTGACAGCCCTACTACTGACATTTGCCACCACTTGGTGGCACATGGGCAGCCGAAGATTCAAGGGAACCCAGACATTCACAGCTGTGAATAAAAGAAGGGAAATTGGTCCTTACCCAGGGAAACAAGGGCCCGGTAATTCCGCAGCATCTGGTCCCGGTATAGCTGCTTCTCTGGCTGGGATAAGAGCTCCCACTCCTCCCGGGTGAAATACAGAGCGATGTCTTCAAACACCACCTGGAGCTGCTGGCACAAGTGTTACACACTCAGCACCTTCCGCTCCTGCCCCCAGCCCGGAGTCTCAGCAGGGGATGCGGTTTCTAGGAGAGCAACTCACAGGGATAACACCCAGTCCAGCAGCTGTGACCCAGGGAGCCTCCCCCACCCCGCACAGCTCCCCCAGGGACTCAGGGCCCTGCTGGCCGGGGACAGGAGTCGCCCTCAGCTCCCTATGGGGCTCTGGGGCAGGGTGCTGGGAAGGGCCCGAATCCCAGGGCAAGGAACAGGCTCCTCCCCCATCCCAGGCCGGAGTCCCGCCTCCGCCCCAGGCCTGTGCTCACTGCTAGCTCCCTCCCCTTGCTCAGGTATCTCAGGGCTCCATTGTCAGGCCAGGGACTCGGGGGAAAGGGGTCGCACCCAGCTCCGCATGTCCGCCCGGCCAGGGCCCTCCCCTTCCTAGTCCCCAGGGACGCTCCCGGCTTTGCGGGTGGTGTCCTGGGGCCCCAAAGCCGCTCCCCGGCCCTCCGGCTGCTGCAGCCCCTGAGCCCCCAGGCGGCGTTGGTGCAAAGTGGGACCCCGGGCCAGGCCTGGCCCCACCACACTGAGCCGCTTCCTACCCCGGGGCAGCGCTTGGCCCAGGGCAGCACCACCCCCCCCAGGAGCTGCTGCTGCTGCCCCCAGCCCTGGGGTCACTAATGCGGGAGGGATCCGGGTCTCAGCCCCCAGCTGGGACCAGCCAGAGCCCGGCGGGGGAGTCACTGCCCCCAGCAAGCTCCCAACCAGCATCCTACCTGCACCGGCCCCGCTGCAGCCATCGCCATGGTCTGGGGCAAGGCGGGGTCCGTGGTAGCAGGGAAGGGACAGACCGGGCGTGTCTCTTCAGACAGACAATCTGGAGAGAGGCGAAAAGGGGCCTAGTGAGTTCCCAGGGCATCCCCCGAGGAGAGCAGGACCCCGTTATTCTGGGCCTGGGGCAGGTGCGACATTCTCAGTAACATCCCAGGGGGAGGGGGCTGGGATTAGCCCTCTCCCCCCCCCCCCCCCCCCGTGTCACTCCCCCCCCAGGGGGGGGGGAAAAAAACCCCCGGGTAGCCCCGTTGCGCACCCCCCCCCCCGTTGGCCCAGCGTTGGCGCTGGCTGGGGGGGGGTCTCTCCAGCCCCCCTCGACTCCGACCCCCCAGCGGCCTCTTTTCTCCGGGCAGCGATTTCCTGCCTCCGCGGCTGTTTCTCTCCCTCCCCTACGCCCCGCTCATCGACCGATCGCCGGGCTGCAGCGGGGACCCGCCCTGTGCACGGGCCGGGCTGGGGACCCAGGTGTCCGGCCTGGCACGGGAAAGCTCCTCGGCCCCGCCTGCTCCAGGGCGGATTTAGCGCCCCAGCCTTTAACCCTTCCCGCGCCGCGCCGCGCAGACCTATGCGGGCCGGAGAGTCCCGGCTGGGCTGGAGGCGGGAGCCGCCCCGCCCCCTTCTCCAAGAGGCAGGGACCGGGGGCTCCCTGGGGCTGGCATCGGGGCCAGGCGGGGCAATAGTGGCCCTGGGAACCCAGGAGTCCGGGCGCTGGGACACGTGGGTCAGGTACAATCCCCGCCCCGAGGCAGCCCGGAAGCGAGCGGAGGCTGGAAGGGGTCCGCGCAGCCCGCTGGGGCTGCAAGCAGCCGCCCTCTCCCACTGGCGTGCATGGACAGGGCCTTGAAAACAATTCTAAGTAGAAATTACATTGATACAAATGACTTCCTTATGCAAATGTCAGTTCCGTTCAGAATGGCCTGGCCTGGCGACAATGAGAGCAAAGCTTCTACACCCACAAGACTATTCCACATTAAACCCCAAATAGAATATTCAGAAAACTCCTCTAATTCCTCTGGAATTTAACCAGTATTCTGTAGGGTGACCTATTTCCCTCAACTGAAAATGGGACTCCGCACGCACCCGGGTAAGCGGCGACGCCAGGCAGCCTGGTGGCAGTGCTATCTGATAAGAAGCTCGCCAACACAGAGCTGTTAGTCGGGGTGAGAAAGGTCCATGAGAAATCGGGCTTTTCCCATCAGAATAAAAGCTCAGGGATGTGGGGTGCAGGGGTCACCGTTAGCGTGGTGATGTACAATGAGAAGGGGGGTTGGGGCAGGGGACCCAAGGTCCAGTATACCCTAAAACAGCATTTATCCTCTTGTGTAATGGTCATTACTTTGGGGTCTTGGATGTGAAGACTATGTATGGGGTAAGATATTTCTGTGACCTTTGTTACATGACCTGTAACCCTAAGAATAGCCAGGCTTGCCACCGGAGCGGCGGGCTCTGCCTGAGCCCAGAGTGTGTTACCCGCCCCAAATTCTCTGTTATTCACACACTCTAAGGGCACCCACCCCTACCTGTTCCTAGGGCTCAGGTGTAACCTTACACTCTACGGGTTTGCAGGGTCTTTTACCGGTGAAAGAGCCTTACACAGTAATATCCTTATCCTCTATTAATAATCACCCAAACCAGCATGCTCACACTCAACATACAATGCTCACCACTCCCAATAAGGCAGACCAACTTTTCGGGATCAGGTTATTTGGGGACTCCGGGTTCTGCATGGTGTCATCGGCAGAGTGTTGAGGTCTGGCAGCTCTGAGCTTGGGGCTGTGTCCTGGACCTGGTTCCAAAGAACTTCCTTTGGGACCCCAGTTTATATAGTGAATCTTGAGTCCTGCTTACTGGACCTTAACCAATCATTTTACTAACATTTTACTAACCAATCCTAACATATTGTAACGAAATTCTCTAACCAGTCCTACCCCACCACCTTCATTGATTTACACCTTGCATAATTAATGATACAGCAGACAGAAACAATCAAAGAACCAGACAGAGATCATACAGACAAACAGTAGAGAAGCGGGGACCATAAAGATAAAACAATAAAGAAATTAAAATTTCACAACCACAACTATTGTTAAGTGGTTTCTTGCTAGACAGAATGCTATCAAACTAAGTTTTCTTTAACCATCTTAAGATTTCCATTACTTGCATCTGAAGAAGTGAGGTTCTTACCCATGAAAGCTTATGCTCCCAATACTTCCCTTAGTCTTAAAGGTGCCACAGGACCCTCTGTTGCTTTTTACAGATTCAGACTAACACGGCTACCCCTCTGATACTTGACATCTTAAGATCTGTTTATCTGGTGATGGTAGGGTAACCAGATGTCCCGATTTTATAGGGACAGTCCCAATGTTTGAGTCTTTTTCTTATATAGGCTCCTCTTACCCCCCACCCTCGTCCCGATTTTTCACATTTGCTGTCTGGTCACCCTAGGTGATGGTGGGTGCTATTAGAACAGGATCTCCTTCTTAACAGCCTGGGATTACATTGTTTTAATATAATTTAGATGGAATGTGAGGATGTGACTTTCTGCTTCTCACCTAATGGGTGTTGCTCTTCTAATTTGGCTGCAGACAAAGGCTTTAGGCCTTACAATATGGCTACAGGAAAAGGCCTTATCCTTACAAGTGTACGGCAGGTGCTAGAGGTGCGACACTGGCAGGGCATGCTGCAGGTCCCGGTTGTGTTTAGAGAGACAGAAGGCCTTGGAAACCAGGGCCGGCTCCAGGGTTTTTGCTGCCCCAAGCGGCGCAAAAAAAAAAAAAAAAGCCGCGATCGCCATCTGCGGCGGCAATTCGGCAGGAGGTCCTTCGCTCCGAGCAGGAGTGAGGGACCGTCCGCCCAATTGCCGCCGAATAGCTGGACGTACAGCCCCTCTCCGGAGTGGCCGCCCCAAGCACCTGCTTGGCAAGCTGGTGCCTGGAGCCGGCCCTGTTGGCAACCCGAAGCAAAGCCAGTCCAAGATGCTGTGTGACAGGTGTCAGTACTACATGGAAAAAGACCACCAGTGCAAAGGCCGGGACTGTAAGCTGTGTGATGTTCAGGGATCGTAGAAATCCGTTGGCTGCAGAAAAATGCAGAATTTGCATTTTTACAGAGAATCTTTAAATTTGTGAAAAAATAAAAACATATATTCACTAAATGTTACTGAAAGTACCAGTGTCACTTACTCAATGTGCACAACCTCCCCCTCTTGTGCTTGATTTTTGAATGCTCTTTAAATTTACAGTAAGTAAAGTTACGAAAAGATGCCAAAAACTTTAAAAACTGCCCCTAAAGACCATGTCACGGACTTTGGCAAGGACAAATTTCACGTTGATGGTAATGTGCGGTTCTGTACAGGTCAGGATGCAGCAAGGTTGTAGATTACATTTGAAGGCAGCCAATTGTAGAACAAATGGAAGAGCTCAACATAAACAGAATGAAAAGAAATGAAAACAAGAGGCTTCAAACTTGTTTAAAATGGTAAAGATATCAATAAACATGGTGTTCAAGTGATACTCTATATATTATGGCTAGGGAAACTAAAGTTCAGCATTTCAGTTTAATCGCTAAAAAATTAAGATTTTTATGTTTTTTTATGAGAAATTTTGTGGTTTTTTATCACAGAAAACTAGGATCCCTGGTGATGTTGAAGACTGTGATGATCTAAACCAGCGGGTCTCAACACGCGGGCCACATGCGGCCAATTAGCACACATCTGCAGCCCAACTGCGTGCTAAAAAAAATTCAAAATTTGCTGCTCTGGTCTGGCAGGGAGCAGGGCTGGCTGAGGGGGAGACAGCATCATGCACCCCTGGGGGAAGGGATAGCTCAGTGGTTTGAGCATTAGCCTGCTAAACCCAAGGTTGTAGGTTCAATCCTTGAAGGGACTATTTAGGGATTTGGGGATTCAGTTAGGGTTGGTCCTGCTTTGAGCAGGAGGTTGGACTAGATGACCTCCTGAGGTCTCTTCTAACCCTGATATTCTATGATTCTGCCAGCAGGGGGCTGGTGAGTAGGTCTGTGGGTAAGTTTTTTGGGGGGCTCAGGGAACTAGGGGTTTGCCCCCAGTTTTAGGTGGGCCTCCGCTCCTGACCCCCTTCTTGAGTCCTAGCTGCCAGCCCCATCAGGTGCTATGCTACTGGCTGGCACTGGGGGTCCCAGCTGCTGCCTGGCCCCATGTGGCAGGGTCCGGATCCCCACTGCTGCCCAGCTCCATGCCTGGCCCCACTTTGGGCAGGGGCGCTGGGCATAAGGGACTGTGAGTGGTTTTAGGTTGCGGGGGCACCCTAAAACCTGTGGCCCACAATAATAAACAGATTGAGAACCACTGATCTAGACAGACATCTGTATTTCATGATCAACACCTCAACATCAGTACAACCAAGGCATCAGAAAACTACATTGTGTATGTTGGGTGCAGGGGACCCCTGACCAGATCCCTAGTTACATTTTTGCAAAGCAAGATCTGCTGGTAGTTTACGGGTGTGGAATGTGTTGCAGCCTTTGCCAGGATCTTTCTGACTAAGCTCTTTTGGAACCACATCTTCCTAGCTCCCTGCTGCAAAGGGGATGACAGATACATTATCCTGAGACAGCTCTTGAAGGAGAAGATGGATGTAGATCTGGTCGCGCACGAAGGCAAAGTCCTGATTGTGAAGGTGAAGGCCTCGGACATTTGTTTTATTGATTCTTTCTACTCTTACCTATGAAGCTCAGCCAGTTAACGCAGGCCCTGGGCTTGGCCTGGGACAAAGGGTATTTTCCTCATTCCTCATTAACACTTCAAAAATGAAGACTAGGTCAGAGCTATGACAGACTCCAGTGCTGATTGCATGATGCCCGGCAGTTTCTCTGAGAGGGAAGGTGTAGATTTACACAGAGACCACGTCAAGGTGGACCTGGCTAAAAGGCAAATTGCAGAATTGTTTCTGAACTGGCTGTGGGGGAAGTTCGGACAGAGATCAAACCTGCCCAACACCACCCTCATGAGAGACACAGACCAGCTCCAGGAGTACCTGTTTCCCCCAATATATAAAGTTCATTCCTGTGAGTTTATCAAGAATGAAACAGCCTGTCTGGGCTGGAAGTACATGGTCCCTTTCAGCCCTGCATTTCTATGATTTCCGCTGAAACTTTCCAGAACATTCAGCCTGAGGCAGGCACCCGGCATGAAGTATTTCAGCCTGAATGGCTCACGTCTGAAAAAGCTATAAGCAACTGAAGACAGGGTCTTAAAGTGAATGCATCAGGCAACTTTAGGCATCATTCTACCTAGGATGTGTCCCTCTTGTTTACAGCTGGCCAGCAGTAACACCTAGGGCTGATGTGTGGAGGAGACAGGTGGCTGCCTGAGGAGCTGAGTCCCCACCCTCCACACTAGACCTGGGCAGACTTCTTCTTCTCCCCCCTCCGGAGTGGAAGAGCAGAGTGGGGGCTATGACACTTGGACCCGAGCAGGGATCAAACCCCAAATGTGCAGCCCTATATTGTATCTTCTGTGACACTTTCTTTTCACAGGCCCGAGGGCTCTGGTTCCTGCTCGTTGGCAGTGTGATGGTGGTGGCGGGTTAGAGCGAGACGGGGGAACCTGTTTCAGTCACTGGCAGTTTTAGCTCTTGCCTGAACAGCTCCTAGAAGCTGAAATGCCCCGATTTGGCAAGAGGGACACCGGGCCTGAGAGCTCAATCAGGGGGCCAGCCAGGAGAGCCAACCCCTGCTCCTAGCCACGGCCGGCCCCGGGGAGCAACCCAGACAGAGCATCCCCTCAGCTGATGGCAGGAAGCAGCCATTAACCCCCTCTTAGCCTTTAGCAAGCAACAGCCAGCACTGGGGACCAGCAACCCGGCCACAGCTCCCCCCCACCCTGCCCAGGACAAGGAGCACATGGGCAGAGCCTCAAGAACCCACGAAACATCCCCAGACACCAGCCTCAGGGGAGGTCAGAGCCAGCTGGGAGCAGTGCCGAGATCCAGAGCTGTCTAAGGCCAGAAGGGACCGTTATGATCACTTAGGCGGTTCTCCTGGCTCCCCCAGTGTTTGCTCCATGCTGCAGCCTCATCAGGCTTAAGCTCTGGTGACCTCTCCTCCATGCAAATAAAGCTGTGTATATTCAAATATGCAAATTGAAGCATTAAGTCACTTGTGCATAGTCTCCCGCTTTCTGAGCATCCAGCTGGTCTTAAATTGGCAGTGTCACAGACTCTCATGATTTGTTTGTGAGTTTCATGAAGTTTGGTGTGTTTTTTTCTTAAAGCCCCAGCTCCCGGAGTCAGGGGATTATGTGAGAATTTTGGCTGTCATTTAAAAAACAAAATCCATTCCTAGCCCTCATGGTTGGGAAGAAGAGTCAGAAAATGTAATCCTCCGCAAAGGCTCTAACCATGGACAGGAAGTAACGAGATTGACAAATGTATTATATTTTTTAAATCTCGTGGGTTTTTTTAAGCCAATCTCATGATCTCTTGGGGCCCTGACACATGATTTTTGTTTGTTGAATTGGGGGCTGGCAATACAAGAATTTGGTGACAGTGTGAATTTGGCTATATTAAATTTGAGAGTGGTGACACTGTGCAGCGTTTGGTGGCTGTGAATTTGGAATTGGTGTCACCATGAATTTGGCAATACAGGACATTTGACACTGTGAATCTGAGGTTTCTACAGTGTTTAATTTGTGATGAAAGAGATGCTGGGGCTTGAGCAATTTTTTTTACTTTCATAACTGACGAGGAGAGGCCGGAGGTGCCGAGGCTATGAACTGCCAAGCCTGGAAGTGTCGAGTCCCAGCCTTGGCAAGCCCCGGCACAAATTAATAGGGTTACCATATTTTGTGCCTCCAAATGGAGGACACTCCCTGGGGCCCCGGCCCCGCCCCCAGCCCCGCCCACGCCCCGCCCCAACTCCGCCCCCTCCCAAAGTCTCCGCCCCCTCCCCTGCTTCCCGCGAACATTTAATTTGCGGGAAGCCTGAAGCAGGTAAGGTGGGC